>NC_091122.1:74779975-75012475 GCF_040183065.1 Periplaneta americana | reverse complement strand
GAGATTTGTAAGTCCCTGCATTATCTACATGATTTTACTTTTGAATTTTTTCACAACATTGAGTGGAGAACATCCACTGAAGTGATTCTGAAATGAAGTGAAAAATACAATACATTTACTCTTAATATCAGTAGTACCAGTAACATATACGTTTTTCCAAGATTCATTTTGTAGACATAAATGTAAATAATCACTATATACAGCATTTACGACCCTTTTAGTTTTTAAATTAATATTTTGAAATTGTTCAGTAACATTGGAAACAGGATTTGTTTATCATGTTCATACAAGCCATTGATTATAGGTGCTGCCGAATAGGAATTCAGTCTAATTCAGTGTACAAAACTTTTATCAATGACTGTGCTACTTCAGATTGTATGCTGGTGGGGAAATGAGTCTACGACTAAGATTTCCAGTTTCAAGGAGTGAATTTAATTTACTTTTGCGGAAAAGTTCCGAGAGATAATCTATGTCTATGTCACTACAGATCACAAATTCCATATGAGATTTCTAAAGTCTTTTCTTTACAAATTCAATGTTGACTATAAATATTAATAAATAATGTAAGAAATATGAATGATTGTAGTTATAAGTCTGATTTACATTATAAAAAGCAAGAAGTTACATTCCTCGGCAAGATTCGAACTTTTCGATGTTTGGTTTTGTCGTCCAATACATAAGCACGGACCTATTCAGTGCTTATGTTAATAACCTACAATTTAGCTGTAGCAATGTGGTGTCATAACTTGGGGTTTGTTTACTTAATGTAATTAGATTTAATTTGATTAGCTTCGCAACAATTGGACCTCCTGTTATTTAAATATTTAAGTTAGAGTTGATTTATTAACTCTTACTGTGCAAGATGACCCTTATTTCAATAATTCTATATCACGTTAAATAGTCATTGTCTACACTAAAGTATTATCATCATCCCTCATTTCTCATCTTAATGGCGAACCGACGTGACATGAGACAGCGAGTTATAGCTCTAGTTGAGGCTGGATATGGGGCTAGATCTGCTGGCCGTTTGGTCGGTGTTTCTGGAAGTACAGCCGAGAGGTGGGTTCATCGTTACCAAAATTGAGGGGAGGTCGAAAATCGCCCTATTCCTGGGCGTCCCCGGATTTCTTCATTGGAAGAGGATGCTCTCTTATTCGAGGAAGTTCGACAGGACCCCTTTCGGACTGCTAACGAAATAAGAGCAGCATCTAACTTTCCCGGTTCGTCACAGACTGTGATCAGCAGGTTGAGGAACCGCGATATTAGGAGCCGGAGGGCTGCGCAAATGGAAATATTGGGGGAAGCACAAGCTGTCGACCGTCTTGCCTTCGTTACCAATCGAGTGGATTTCGATTGGAGAAATGTAATTTTCTCGACGAAACAACCATCTCGAGTGATTACGAAAGTCCTGTCCGTGTCTATCGTGAGGATGGTCTCCCACATGATCAGCGCTATGTGCACCGACGTGAAAGATCGGGGCGCTTTAGCATATTGTCACAGTCTAGTATATACAGTCGCGAAGCTCAATACGTAGTAAATATGCAAACATTAGATTGTTGCTCACCACTAGGATCGCTAATATCGCCTCATTACAGGCAATGCAAAATAGTACCGTCACAGTCTATTGTTTCTAGCACCCTCAAAACTCAAGCTTCGTGACTGTATATAGTAGACTGAGATATCGTGTTGGGGTGGATGTCTTACGATGGACCTGGCGTTATAGAACGCATCGATGGCCGGTTTAATACGGAAACTTATGAGCACATTCTGGAAAATATATTCCTTCCTTCCGCCCCTAGAACGTTTTCCCGAAGGAACATTGCTGTTCCAACAGAATAACCATCCCGTGCACTATGCCGCAAGCATTCAAAGATGGTTTCAAAGTAGACCCGAGATCGAAATCATTATTTGGTCTCCGAAGTCACCTGATTTGAATGTCATCAAAAATTTATGGGCGGAATTGAAAAAGAGAAGGATAGCCACCTATGCCCACCGACGCCCTCGAAATCGAGACGAATTGTGGGATCAAGTTGTTGAAACCTGGGAAGATCTCGCCGGGGATTAGAATTTATTCCACACTCTCGTGACATCCATGCCGGACCGACTTAGAGCTGTAATAGAAGCTGATGGCATGTGGACAAGATTTTAAGTTAACAGGTCTCTTTTTGTTTCTTGTAATTTTTGTTTGAGGAAAAATACTCTTAACTTTCAAGTAAGATTTATTTTTTTGACGAGGGTCAGCCCACTTGTAAGACCCAGAAATTGGGCATAAATTATACATATTTTTCGACAAATTAGATAGTCTAGGAACTCTGAAGAAATTAATTACACCTCAATAAAAAAAAGTTTCACCTGGGATCGAACACGAGACGTTTCGATTAAGCAGTGGAACCGACACGCTACTATATCAGCTAGCGAGACAAGACAGTGACAACAGCAATCTAGAATGTAGATCCCATAGCAGGCATTTGTCATTCGGTACAGAGAAGCAATGATAGCTTGTGACCCTAGCTATGTTGTGAAATCGTGGCCTTAAATGGCTATCTTCTTCGTGATTCTTATTTTGGTCCTTGTCCTTGTTGTGGTCCTCTTAACAATTCTTGCTCAATTTCTCATGTTATGTATCGTTACGTCGATATCGAGTGAACCGCGCTGTAGAACTTTAACTTCCGACGACCAAGAGTCGTCTCATTCCTTTTAAAGGTAACTGTACGTCCACTACAGTCGTTCCAAGATCAGCATTCTGTGCTTACTGGGTCCTTGGTCGAAGTTGGAACAGTGCTGGTTGAATCCCGTGTCTGAAGCGGAGCCGTACTAATTTGGACCGATACACGTTACATTACATATTGATAAAATCCGTGGCGCTACAGCCCACGAAGGGCCAAGACAAACAAGCCGGCTGCTGGCCTCGCGGCCACATGCCGAAGCAGAGGTGGACGATAATCCAACCAGACTGGAGGTATCGTGTGGTTAGCACGATGATTCCCTCAACCGTTATAGCTTGTTTGCGTAAACGGATTTCGCTACCTATCGCAGCTCTCCAAGTGCATCACGATGCTCGGTGGGCACCGGTCCCATACATTGGCCGAAATTTCATGAGAAAATTTCTTCCCCCATTAGGACTCGAACCAGCGCGCATTCCGTAACGCGAGTCCTAGGCAGGATGCCTTACACGACGACGCCACGGCGCGGGACATTACATATTGATACCATGTGAAAAATATCAACATTTTCCTTCCAGTTTTATGCAGGTTCAGGACTTTCATAAGGCAGAGATGAGGAAATTCTTTACTTGTTATTATTAATACCACGTCATCAGACACCTCTGTACTCAAGTTCTTTCTCAATAGCCCTGGCCCGTTCCTGGAATTTCTGTCGCTGGAAATCAGGGGTAAACTTAATCCTCAGTCGTTTAAAATTAGGTTGTTTAGAAATATTTTAAATGCACAGAATTAGTTCTTTTAGGTATAATTTATATTTATTATTATTATTATTATCATTATTATTTTAAATATCTTGGAGCAACAGTAACAAATATAAATGTAACTCGAAGGAAATTAAACTCAGAATCAACATGGGAAATGCCTGTTATTATTCGGTTGAGAAACTTTTCTCATCTAGTCTGCTGTCAAAAAATCTGAAAGTTAGAATTTATAAAACAGTTATATTACCGGTTCTTCTATATGGTTGTGGAACTTGGACTCTCACTTTGAGAGAGGAACAGAGATTAAGGGTGTCTGAGAATAAGGTGCTTAGGAAAATATTTGGGGTTAAGTGGGATGAATTTACAGGAGAATGGAGTAAGTTACACAACGCAGAACTGCACGCATTGAATTCTTTATTTGACATAATTAGGAACATTAAATCCAGACGTTTGAGATGGGCAGGGCATGTAGCACGTATGGGCGAATCGAGAAATGCATATAGAGTGTTAGTTGGGAGGACGGAGGGAATAAGACTTTTAGGGAGGCCGAGACGTAGATGGGAGGATAATATTAACATGGATTTGAGGGAGGTTGGATAATATGGTAGTAGGGACTGGATTAATCTTGCTCAGGATAGGGACCGATGGTGGGCTTATGTGAGGGCGGCAATGAACCTGCGGGTTCCTTAAAAGCGAAAAGTAAGTAAGTATTATTATTATTATTATTATTATTATTATTATTATTATTATTATTATTATTATTATTGTTATTATTACTTTAAACATTCATTATTTTGCTTTTTCCATTAACACTAATATCTAGGTAATTGTCATTGTCTCAATGTAACCCGTGCTGATTATACTAATTATACAGCTCATGCATTATGTCTAGACACTCCCCTACTCTTCCTACAGAGCTGCGCACGAGATCGGGTGAGTCTGCACCTTGCACTGGCTTTTAAGAAACCCGGAGGTTCATCGTCGCCCTCACATAAGCCCGCCATGGCTTATTTTGAGGTTTCGTAACAAGCTGTTTTTTACGGTGATGGGTTTTTAGCCCTTCGCCCAAACCCCAAGCTGGAGGACCATCCCTCATCGGCTATTCGCGACTGCTTATTCAATATATTCACAGCCACTCTCCATATCTGGAGGCCGTCGTCGGATGAGTCTACTTACGAATTATAGGAGAATGGGTTAGTATTTGCCTGAACTCGGTAGACACACGCCCGACCTTCCCTTCTATTCCTACTCCCTCGACAGAAACGTTGTTCCCGTACTGCACATCGCGAGTGTCTTGATAAAATGCATGAGCTGTACTATTTCTTTAGTTGTGTGAGTATATTCATACGTATTAATTCTTTTCTTCCTGGTTGTGAATATATTCATATGTATTCGATCTCTCTTTTTTATTTACATTTTATTATTATTTTTTTTTAGTTAATACTTGTATACCGGTATGTATTTTTCTGTATGTGCTTTAAGCCTGATGGCCTTAACTCTACCAGGGAAAATAAAACTATTATTATTATTATTATTATTAAAACTGCCTTTACGTACATACGTACGGACAAAATTGAATCATCTATTCACTTTTCTAGATTTAAAAGCTGCAGTAATTGTCTCATAAAAATTGCCAACCCCTTCCTTAAGGTATTATGATTAAATTATGATTATCATATTTATATGTGACAGTGCTATAAGTCATATCTATGATTCGAATAAAGTACCTGTATCAGAAAAAAGAATCCTTGGTCCGTGCGTTTTGTTTATGAACATTAACTAGTTGTCCGTGTCCTCCATCCAGTTCACTGAAGTAGGGGATGGGGAGCGCTTTTCCCAGCAGGTAGAGTTTTAGCTAGTGGAAGGGGGTAGTGTTCTGAAGCAAGTCAAGGCCCTATCCCATACAGCTATACAGCCTATCCTGTTACAGCTACTTTATCCGAATCTTAGTTATAAGATTTAGGCCTAATACACAAGGAGAAAGCATAGTCAAACTGAGCTGTAAATTTTATGTTCTTGGAAGAATACATTCCAGTCTGCTTACCCACTTTGAGACTTCGTCTGCCATTATCTCTCCTGTAAATTGTTTCTTTGTTTGGGCGGTTCTTTTGTTTGTTGTTGGACTTTTCATCTCTATATACAGTATGTGCCAATTTAAATTATTCTTAAGATTTCTATAAATTCATAAATATTAGAGTGAGTGATTTAGAAAAAAAAAACAATTTAACTTAGCACGAAATGATTCGCAGCTGTTTGTTGTTCATTCTGTCACAGCAGCGAATTCGGCTCATATAACTGACGAGAAAGTAGCATCTGGCTTAATGTACTCCTCGAGCACATAATCGGTAACTTCCTGCACTCTCTGAAGCTGGGATTGAATGCCCATCAAGTCTTCTGTGAAACAACAGTCTTGCACAGGAAAGAATGAAATGTCAAAAAAATTCTTAATATATGCTGCCATATTTCAGAATTTCTTATACTTTCATATTACTACTAAGTTTAGCTCCTATACAATGAAACAAAAATTTCCCTAAGTGAAATCTGCAACCATTGATTTCAGAATCTTCTCACATAGTTCATCTTGGCATTTTTATGGATAGCGTTCTAAACTGGAACACTCAAGTAACACACATTTGCAAAAAAATATTTTCTCATCTTCACTGCTTGTTCCATAAGAAAGAATTTCTACCACTTAGTCTAAAAAAGAATCTTATTCAGACGCTTGTAATGCCCCATTTTGATTATTGCGATTCCTTGCTAACTAATGTACCGTAAGTTCACTCTTAGCTGAGAGACTGCAACGTGTTCATAATGTGCACATACGATTCATCTGCAATACTCGTAAATTTGACCATATAACACCTTCCCTCCAGTTACTTTCATGGGTGCGTCTGAAGGAACGAAGAACAATACATTTACTGTCTCTTCTGTTTATAATCATGCATAGGGTAAACTAGGGTCTGTTGCACAGTCGGGCATGTTGGACACTCCGGGGCTACTTCCGTCATTGAATTCTAGCAGAATGTGGTGCCCACAAGTGGCGTGGTAACACGTTAAAGTACAGAGTGTCCAACATGCCCGACTGTCCAACAGACCCTAGTTTACCCTACTTCTACTCCGAATTATCTGTTATCGCGCTTTCAATTTCTTACAACTCTTCGAAACTTACGTCAAGCACTTCTTTCTATCCCTCATCATAGAACGTCTTTATACTCATCTTCCTATACTGTAGAAATACTCGCCTCTAGAATTCGTTACCTAATGACGTCAGGGACCGCCGGACTTTATCAGAATTGAAAATTAAATTGGAAAATTTTGTCTTAGTTAATGTTTTTAGGTATTGCTAGAAGTATCGATTTGTGTTTTTTTTTTTCTTTTTCTTTTTTAATCTAGATTAAAATTGCAAGTTTCTTGTGTATGTTAGTTAATTAGTTAGGATACAATTAATTATGATACTTAATCACTCATTTAAAGTTTGTGTAACTGCAACCTGTGTATATTTTTGTGTGCCTTTATTTTGTTTAGCCTATAGTGTTCTTTTTCTCTCTTTCTTTATTTCTTGTGGAGCTTTACTTGGTATATAGTGTATTTTTTTCTCTGTTTATTTCTATTATTGTATTTGTATTCCTGGTGTTGTGGATGAGAAGGCCTGATAGCCTTAAGTACACCAGAATAAATAAATAAATAAATAAATAAATAAATAAATAAATAATACGTAAATAAGTAAATAAATAAATAAGTAAATAAATAAATCGATAGCTAAGAAATCATACCTCGTATCTGTTGAATCATAAAACTACAGTCTGATCCTTTTGGGAATAGATAATTTTAATTTATTATTATAAAGCTATTATGATAGTAGGACAAATTTCTTATGATTAAAAGATGGGAGTTTCCATATATCAGAATCAACACTGTATAATCTGAAAGGACAAATGAAAACAGTAGGTGATTAAAATGGCTACTACAAATCAACAGCGGGCACATTGTGTTCATTGGTATGCTAAATTTGAGAATGTTAAAAGAGTCCAAAGGGAATTTTGACGTGTTTATACTAATAATAATAATAATAATAATAGAATGTTTTATATTCGCTGGCAGAGTTAAGGCCATAAGGCCTTCTCTTCTACTCAACCAGCCTTAATCAATACAATACATATTTAAATTACGATTCTCCAGCAATATTCTTCACTTAAGTTTTAACGACTAGTACATGTTTATTTAAATTTAGATAGGGTAAACTAGGGTCTGTTGGACAGTCGGGCATGGTGGACACTCTGTACTTTAACGTGTTACCTCGCCACTTGTGGGCACCAAATTCTACTAGAAGTCAATGACGGAAGTAGCACCACTCGTGGCTACTTCCCTCATTGACTTCTAGCAGAATTTTGTGCCCACAAGTGGCGAGGTAACACGTTAAAATACAGAGTGTCCAACATGCCCGACTGTCCAACAGACCCCAGTTTACCCTAAACCTATAAGATAAAGTAGTAACTTAATGTATGAGCTAATTTAATTCAATCAATTATAATTAATATGAGATAGCTAGTAAAATTATGAAAATTAATTTAATATAAGTTTACTAGAAATATGTTATTCGGAGAAAAAATATAAATCTAAAATATATTTATATAATAAGAATATTAATGTAATTGCCATTGGAGGTTTTGTAATCTATTTAAAGAAATTAGTGATGATAATAATAAGAATGGACAGATGTTAGCTCCATTATACTCCTAAGTAACAAATATTAATCAGTGATTAACCTGTGTATGTTGTCGTAATGTACCTAAATACAATTCCATAATGTTGTGGTATCGAACATTTGTAGAAACAGATTCTGTGTTAAAAAGAACATTCAGGAGGTCGCAGGCGAAACTCAGTACGAGAAGCAGCTACCTCTTGTCTTTGCCCCCACACTCCCCAGATCTAACCCCTCCCGACTTCTTCGTGTAGAGTTGTGTTAAAGAAATTGTCTATTCGCAGAAACCCAGGAATATTGATGATCTGAGAGTAAAAATTACTCAAACTTTACAACAAATCACCCCTCTTATGTTAAACGGACATGGACTGAATTGCATCACCTTTATGAGTTTTGCAGGGTGCGCAATGGGGGTCACGTTGAGCTCTGAGGAATTTCCCATCTTGCAAGTGTTTTATGCACAAAGTTTAAAAAAATAAAGTTCAGTAGTAAGTGTTTTACTGTGTTTTTATTTTATCCATACCCGAAGGGATCATCCTGTATTTTTAAAATTAATTTTTCTCAAAATAGACAAACTTTTTATATACGTTCCTGCGGCCTATGTGCACGGGATCGAAAGGGCCCGATCCATTTGAATTCATTCATTCTACCCTTTTTAACTCGGGACACAATTGATGCTCCATCACTTTTAACCCTGGACTCAATTAGCTTGGCTTGGCTTCACAAAGGCTGGACCCGGGTCAAGTCCGTACACTGAGACCCGCTTTGGTCCTTTGTACGCTCTATGTATGCGATGATTGTCTCAAGTCCGATACGTGGTCTGGGTGGCATTCGTGAATTCGACGCTGACAGGTGGGCAATCCTGCCTCAGCCCCTGATAACAGCCAGGTCTCATTTAGCGGACGAGTAACCTAAAAAGCCCCAGGGGCCTGAAGCCCGAAGCCCTTCCTGATTAACCGACGCTGACAGGTGGACCACCCTGATAGAACCAGGTTCCACTCGCACACGAATAGTCTGTTAAGCCTCAGGGGTCAGAAGCTGCAAGCCCTTCATATATTAGTATCGCAAACCCGTACTACCCCCAAGAATTCACTTCAGCCTATTATTATTATATTATTATTATTATTATTGCAGATGATAAATGAAAGAAGATGAAGGTGAAGAGTGTTGGTGGAATATTAGTGGAAAACGGGAGTACCCCGATAAAATCTTTTGCAACGCCTGCTTTGTCATCACAAATTTCATCACGATCTGGCTGGGGATTGAACCCGGCCGCCTGAATGGAAGACCAGCACGCTAACACTTGAGCATGGACGCGGCGGTGCTCGACTAATAATGAACATTTCAGGTACCAGTATGAATCTGATGGGACGCGACTAGCATAAACTCATCACTACGACACATACAGAGCTTTCTCAAGCGATAATTCAATTCACGATGCCGTATTTAGCACAAACACCGCTATGGACATTAAGCATTCTATATTACTTCAAATTGTATTGTAACATGGCAATGAACAAATTCTATAAAGGAATAAAACACAAAATTCAGCACATAAATAAAGTATAGTCAGCGGAAATCCCTCTGATTGAAGTTCTAGCTGATATCCCAGACCACATAATATAGATTGCTCATTTCTATGTTAAAATCGGTTGCAGTTTGAAGAGAACAACCGCCAGGATCACCACCCGTCCGCCGTAAAGGAACACGACATGGTAGTACAGTCGCTAATGCAATTCAAATGGGAGTTACGACGTGACTCCTTATGTAACAACTAGATGGCAGCATAGTAAATCTGACAAAAGTTGCTACCGTCAAAACCTATAACACCGAGCAATCTGGGTATATATGATCTAGGCTGATATGTACCTCTATTATCAGGCAGTACATCTCACTTGACGATATGTGTCAGAAGAAGAACAATTGTTTGTGTACATCTGAAGTCTGATTAGTGTAATATGTAGCTAATAGGCGATGTATGCAATGGAGGGGGCGAAAGGAACTGGCCATCCTATCCCATTATCTACCCCATGGTCTCGTTGCCTCATAAGTGGTCTCTTCTTGGTATCATTTGTGAAGTTCAGACCTACCTTCGGACAGTTGACTAAACAACAAAAACAAGTCAGAGGAATGGAGAGTTTTCTAAATTAGATTTAGATTTCATTGGACAAAAATAAATAATACTAATATAAGAAGACGGCTGAAAATAACAGAAACAATGAAAGATAAAATTTCGCAATACTGCACGAAGAGAACTAGCTATCTAAGGAAATAAAATGATATGAGACTGAATTTCATTTACAATACCACTCTGACTACTAGAAAGTTTTGATGTATATGCATATATATAACAGTTGTTAGAAATAAATTAGGATAATAATTTAAAATAGATTCACGATTAAGTATATGTTGTATAAAATTTAGAAACTGTTTATAACAACATTGTTTAACGGAAAACTGTGTAACGTCTTCAGAGATTTCAACCTACAGAAATTTAAACTACATTCTAGTGAATATTAGGATTAGTTATTTGCTTAGGTTATAATATAGTATACATTTCATGAAACTTGTTAATTCAAATATAAGATTGTATTTTAGTATTTAATTTCATTTCATTGCATTTCATTCATTCATGTGTATAAATTATAAAACTTTGTAGAGATTTGCTGAATTTATAGATTTGTAAAATTGTATTAATTTCATAATTGAAAAGTAAGATTAATGCAATAGGACACTTCATTAATCAATATCATATTATTATTATTATTATTATTATTATTATTATTATTATTGTTATTATTATTTACTTATTTATAACCCTAATATACCTATCTCAGGTAAAATAGGGTTCTCTGTAAAGTTGGAGTATAATAATAATAATAATAATAATAATAATAATAATAATAATGTATATATATATATATATATATATATAATTTGAACTGGTAATGGAAATTACAGGGAAACGGCTGAACGGATTTTAATAAATGACCCCTCATTTTGAAGCTTGGGCATCCAAGGATTTTCAGAAAAATAGTAACTTTCAGTGAAGCGTTAGTTTTCCTACATAATTTTCCTATATTTCTTTACGAACAAATTGGTGTTCTTATTTTTATGTAATCTAAAATTTTGACAAACTTATTACCATTTGAAAATGGGAATTTACTTTTGAATAAACTTCCATATATATATATTCACTTCATTCCTCGTCCTCATTTCATTTCACCTCGTTTGGTCTGATTACCTGGTTGGATTTTTTCCGAGGTTTTCCCCAACCATAAGGCAAATGCCAGGTAATCGTTTGGCGAATCCTCGGGTCTCACCTCATCTCACTACATCTCGCCAAAATATTGTAAAAATATTGTAAAAAAAATAGAAAATTGCAAAATAGTAAAAATTGTCATTGTAATTGTAATCTTGTAAAATTTTGACTTGTTCCACATCTTAAAGCCTCACTGCTAATGTAAGATCTATGGAATATAATAAATGAAATTAAAAAAATAAGAAATAAATTAATTTTTTTTCTGTTATCAACAGAATTATAACAATACTAGTGGCTTGTGCAGCAAATGCTGCAAACTAAGTTCATTAGACGTTCAAATAAAATTTTTTCATATTTATTTTTAATGAAGAATACCAGACATTTTGAAAGAATTTTGCTTCCATTATAATGAAACATACTCCCTCTGAATGATTTTTATGCCAAATAGTTTTTCTTGAACTTATCCACCTTCAGTTTTTGAGTTTCAACGCGAAAACGCAAGTAACAGTGTCAGGACGATCAGCGGGTTTTCCATGTGGGAGTAAAGCAATAGCTATTTCAGGTCATTGTGGATTGTAGATGAAAGTTAAAAAACAATACCAATATCAGGTTTGCTATGCTTTCGAACAATAGACATAGCATCTTGGTATAGCTGCTGCATTTAGAGCTTGAAATGTGAAGAGTAAAATCATTTTATCCTGCTAAGAGATCTTGCTGAAATGATCGAGAGACTGCGAAATTTTCTAGGCCTCTTTATCAGTAAGTAATACATTTTGGTCTTTCCTTAGGAACTGTAAATTTTGCGCTCTCTCAAGCCAATACTGAAGAGAATGACGCATATAAATATCAACACCACACCGCCATTAAGTATATGAAAAAGACCCAACCCCACATGATTAATAATTATAAAAATATTTAATTTTTAATAACAATATTGTCTTACGTAAATTTTGTAGTTATATACTACATAGCCGTCACTCAGTAAATTATAGAAATGAAGATCTAATTTCATATATTGTCTACATCTACTTATATAACCCCAAAACGTTTCACTTTCATATCATCAATATAGCATTAATATGTATAATTAATGAGAAATAGTCACATCATGACATTAGCTATAACAATAATTAATTTCTAATGATAATAATGCCATCAAACCACCTCAAGTTTTGTAGATTTTAATATTCAATATACAGCTGTACTCAGAAAATAACACACCACAGAATCAGACCTGTAAATTATTTGTTGTAAGCCTTGAAGTTTTTAATACCCAATTGAATTTGAACTCTAAATATGTCAGCAAACCTGTGCCTTCGTATAATATTGTTTATTGTAGTGTGTTTGTGTTTTGTTTTATTTTGAAAATCCATTACTTCTAAAAACTGACGATAGATGGATTTTGGAAAATAAGGAAATGGTGTAGGAAAATTGACATTTCACTGAAAAGTAATATTTTTCTGAAAAAATTTGGGTTCTAAACTTCAAAATGTGGGGTCATTAATTGAAATCCGTTCAGCCGTTTTCCCGTAATTTCCATTACCAGTTCAAATTATATATATAGTTTGGACAATGTTACTATTTTGGTAAACGTGTGTCGTACATGTTATAACACTAAAAGTTTGGAAACGTCAAACGAAGACGACTCTTGGTTAGGGCGAGTTCCACCTCGACCACTTGTTTAAATTCTGTGAAGTGAGCCTATTACTTGGACAAACTGCTGTTAAAAAGATGAAAGCGTGCCGCCTCTTGTTCTACCGCTATTGATGTTGATCTGAGGCCAGGTAGGCCGCGCCGACGATTCGTTTCTACAGCTGGACGGAGGGAGCTGAAAGGGTATATTAGCTAATTGGCACGTGTCAGCTAAACGATGATGCGCTCACATATTTTGTCTCTCTTTTTTGTAACTTGAATTGCTGTGTGTGTGGTTCAGGAGGACATGAAAAGGAAGGTAGAAGAGACGAGATGTCCGCTATTGATAGCTACTGTGTTTGCGTATCGAGCCGGTATAAAAAATATGTAGTTGTGTTTGGTCTTGAGGAATTTGCGCTTTTCCTTCATATCGTTTGATGAGTGGTGTTGTAGGCTATTATTGTTTACTAATACTTGAGATATACATGGAGAATAGTTCCATGGACATACAATACAAGGCTGTTTAAATATTTCTTCGGTGCTTCCTTTGAAATAAACGTGACTACAAAATCTCCGCCTCTATATAACCTAAAATCAACACAAGATTCTGTTTATTTATAGTCAGATGTACAAGTGAATCGAGATCAAAGTAGATTAAAGAACTCGAGTGTTCCAGGTAGCACCCGACCTAGCAATAATTCCAGGAATAAACTCTAAACTAAACCGCGAGTCCAAAGGCGGTAATTTGCAAACTCTAAGGAGATCACAAGAACCGCAAGTGTCCGAAGAACGGCTACAGCTCTCGTTAAGACTTAAAGATGAAAAGGGCCATGAGCACCGTAATACCATAAAGAACGGTGTATCTTGAACTTAGTCGGGACTTGAATACAGCAAACGAAGCGTTCAGAAGAGTAGACGTGCATCTCAGGGAATGCAATATGCGGACATTACGTGGATATTAAATGAAGCAATATAAAGTTACACAACGCAGAACTTCACGCGTTGTATTCTTCGCCTGACATAATTAGGAACATTAAATCCAGACATTTGAGATGGGCAGGGCATGTAGCACGTATGGGCGAATCCAGAAATGCAGAACTTCACGCATTGTATTCTTCACCTGACATAGGCTAATTAGGAACATTAAATTCAGGCGTTTGAGATGGGCAGGGCATGTAGCACGTATAAGCGAATCCAGAAATGCATATAAAGTGTTAGTTGGTAGGCTGGAGGGAAAAAGACTTTGGGGAGGCCGAGACGTAGATGGGAAGATAATATTAAAATGGATTTGAGGGAGATGGGATATGATGATAGAGACTGGATTAATCTTGCACAGGATAGGAATCGATGGCAGGCTTGTATGAGGGCAGCTATGAACCTTCGGGGTCCTTAAAAGCCATTTGTAAGTAAGTAATAAGTAAGTAAAAGAGATATATTAACATAGAAAATAGTACAAAATTACTTACTTACTTACAAATGTTTTTAAGGAACCCACAGGTTCATTGCCGCCCTCACATTGCCCCGCCATCTGTCCCTATCCTGTGTTAGATCAATCCAGTCTCTATCATCATAATATCACATTTCCCTGAAATCTATTTTAATATTAGTCCTCCAATGTAAGTCTCGGCCTCCCAAAGGTATTTTTCCCTCCGGCCTCCCAACTAACACTCTATATGCATTTCTGGATTCGCCTATACGTGCTACATGCCCTGCCCATCTCAAACGTTTGAATTTAATGTTCCTAATTATGCCAGGTGAAGAATACAATGCGTGCAATTCTGCGCTGTGTAACTTTCTCCATTATCCTTTAACTTCATCCCTCCTACCCTCAAAAATTTCCCTAAGAACCTTATTCTCAAACACCCTTAATGTCTGTTCCTCTCTCAATGTGAGAGTCCAAGTATCACAACCATACAGGACAACCGGTAATATAACTGTTTTATAAATTCTAACTTTCAGACTTTTTGACAGCAGACTAGATGACAAACGCTTCTCAACCGAATAATAACACACATTTCCCACGCATTTCCCATATTTATTCTGCGTTTAATTTCTTCCTGATGTCGTTTATATTTGTTACTGTTGCTCCAAGATATTTGAATGTTTCCACCTCTTCGAAAGATAAATCTCCAATTTTTATATTTCCATACAATATTCTGGTCACGAGACATAATCATATACCTCGTCTTTTCGGGATTTACTTCCAAACCTATCGCTTTACTTGCTTGAAGTAAAATTTCCGTGTTTTCCCTAACGTTTGTGGATTTTCTCCTAACATATTTACGTCATCCGCATAGACAAGAAGCTGATGTAACTCGTTCAATTCCAAACCCTGCCTGTTATCCTGAACTTTCCTAATGGCATATTCTAGAGCGAAGTTACAAAGTAGAGGTGATAGTACAGTCCTTGCTTTAGCCCGCAATGAATTGGAAAAGCATCAGATAGAAACTGGCCTATATGGCCTATGGTGCAAGTGTCATTGAGGCACATTTTAATTAATCGAACTAGTTTCTTGGGAACATCAAATTCAACAAGAATGTTAAATAAATCTTCTCTCTTAACCGAGTCATATGCCTTCTTGAAATGTATGAATAACTGATGTACTGTACCCTTATGCTCCCATTTTTTCTCCAATATCTATCGAATACAAAAATTCTGATCAATAGTCGATAGTTTAAAATTACTGAATAATAAAGATACAATTAAATATGATGTATTTATGTGTCTAATACCTACGCACTTCACTTTACGTGATTTGGGTTCCGCATATTGCGGATAGATGGTAGGACTGTGACCCATTTTCTAGTTGCACACCACTTCGATGGCCACGCTGTACATGATGTGTATCTGTGGAGAGCTATGTCGTGTAGTAGAGTGAGTGTATGTGTAAGTGTAGTGTCTAGAATGAGTGATGGTGACGATGAAGATGAGGAAGTGAGAAGGGGAAATCCGGTGCCGGCACTTAGCCCACTCCTGTCGAATAGCACCAAAGTAACCGCCAGGCTTAACGTCCCCATCCGAAGAACAAATTACTTTCAACAGTGACATATTATATGTCTTCTCTTCATATGCACTGCGGAGAGATTTGGGATTTAACCAAGGCATATTGGTGCACAATCTAGTGATTAGAAATTGTGCATCGCCATCTCTCCTAGTCCCGAGGTAGAAATTTTACATGAAAATTTTGACACCCCGGGAATCGAACTCTGGGCCAACTACTCTGCAGGCAGACACACTACCACAGACCTAATTCGGCGGACATATGACTAAATATGAAACACTTTATAAATTCTATTAAAATAGTACGAGTAGATCTATTATAAGTGCTGAATAATGAAAGTAAATGTTAAAAAGTGTGTCATGGCGATATCGTACACAATCATCACATGCGCAACAATTCACATCCTTTATCTTAGTCTCTTTCCTTCAACTATTATTCAGAAGATATAGGGCCTACATATGAGTAGATAAATTAATTAATATGCACCTAGTTAAGAAGATAAACATTCGTTTTGCATTGGAAGTGGAGGTATTTAATCACAGAATTATGGTATTTTATTTCATACTATTTTTATTTCTTAATTATTAGCATGTAAATAATTTTGCAGAAATTTACACAGAACGGGTGCACGAACATTGTAAATGTTTCAATATAATTTTTACATTTGCATGAATGTTTACATACCGGTATACCTAACTGCAAAGTTATATAACACCTTGCTTCAGTGGTTCATTCATTACATGAATAACATTGTGTGTTTACTTCAATTGATGTTAATCCTTCAAGAATAAAGCGCACTTCTCTATCCTACCTTATTTGGCCTTCGAATAACATAAGGGGTTCAAGAAATTAAATTAAATCGGTAGCGAGACAGCCCATGAAGGGCCAAGGACTTTCCAACCGGCTGCTTTCCTCATGTAGATCTAGGACAGCATGTTTGCGGCAGGACGGCTAATCAGGAGGATTAAATCACAGCCAGTTTGCATTGGTTTTGGAGGACTCGATTGCGGTATAACGAAAAACATCTTTTAACACTGATAAACTGAAAGGGTATCCAAAAAGTAACAACACCACCGATATCGTAAAGTTCGCTTAACACAAACCTAATATCGATAAAGGAAAAGAATGTTGATATTTCTGAACTAAGCTTATAAATTAAAGTTGGCGCCACTGTTATCGTAATGTTCGAAAAAAATAACACTTAAACTATCGATAAAAAAAGGAATGCTGATATTTGTGAACTATGCTTATAAATTAAAGCTGGCACCACTGATATCGTAATGTTCGCTTAACGCAAGAAATAACACTTGAACTACTATCGATAAATAAAAAGAATGTTCATATTTCTGAACTAAGGTTATAAATTAAAGTTGGCACCACTGATATCGTAATGCTCATTTGTCTGTTTCAGTGCCTACATCTACTCACGAAAGTTTTCTACAGCAACATGAATGTAAAAATTGACAGTTATCGAAATCAAAAGAAAAAATAAATGAAGAGTTCGCGGGAAAAACGATGAATGTCACAGTTTTCTTAAGGTTGATGTCATTATCTAATTCAATGGATCACTACGAAATTTAATGTTGTTCTTATGAAAAATGGTGAAAAGGAGAATTATCACCACGAATACAGTAATCCTTTCCTTTATTTTCTATAGAAACACCAATACATCTTGCAGTTATAGACTCAATTAGATCATTATCTAGTCCTTAACAGAAATGTGACATTCATCGTTTTTCCCGCGAACTCTTCAAATGTTTAATTATCGAAAATTATAAATTTGGCAAAGTTGTAAATTTTTATGAACATCAAACGAGGTGACATTATTGTCACTGAAGTATAGCCATATTTTTACCCAAGCCAGGGACAGTTCCAAGCCTGTGAAAATTAGGAAGGAAAATGTGGTTATGTGTTACAACAAGAATTTATACATTCCTAAGTCAGTCACCACGTGTTGCTGAGTCTTGCCCCCAACATGCCCTTGAAACTAGCAGGAACTGTTAAAGGATTTTATATTCGTTTAACTATGTATTTATTTTTGTATAGTGACAATGTCATTAAAAATTCATTTTTCCCTTTCTTTCACAGAAAATTGAGCCAAGATCCGAAAGAGCTGACCATGTAAGCTATATTGTTGCATAAATTGAGTAAAACTTAGTATTTTAACGTTGAGCTCACAGGAGCTGAGTTATTTTACAAAGTGTTACAAAATGGCGTTCCTACGCACATAATTTACCTATATCCGTTTCCTGTATCTCTTAAAATAATATTTATATACAACATTCATTTTCATTTTTTAATTTACATAAACAATTATGCACAACCGAGCGAGTTGGCTCAGACGGTAGAGTTTGAGACTCGCACACGAACTCTGTGGCCGACCAATCTGACTGGGGTTTTTCATGGTTTTCCTCAACCATAATGGCAAATGTCAGATTGGAAATTTACATGCCATGATTCATCACCGCCTCAATTACCAAAACAATAAACATTAATTAAAATCTATAATCTCACATGAACATGTCCACACCTGTGGAGTAACGGTTAGCACGTCTAGCCGCGAAACAAGGTGGCCCGGGTTCGATTCCCGGTTGGGACAAGTTACCTGGTTGAGGTTTTTTCCGAGGTTTTCCCTCAACCCAATATGAGCAAATGCTGGGTAACTTAAGGTGTTGGACCCCGGACTCATTTCACCGGCATTATCACCTTCATCTCATTTAGATGCTAAATAACCAAAGCTGTTGATAAAGCGTCGTAAAATAACATACTAAAATAAAAAAAATACATGAACATAAGCCATCTATAACACACAATAGAACCAGGAGCTCGACAAAAGTATAAACAGCCTATTGATAAACCCACACATTCTAAACACGCGATATGACCACAGATGTTAAAGCGTGTGTAAATAAATTTAACAAAGAAAAAAAAAGATGCAAAGTGAGGCCAACAAAAAAAATTATCTTCATACACAATTCACTCTCTATTGACATTAATTTGGAGTGATTTATTAAAGGATGCAATCAAGATTAATTTGTAAAAATATTGAACGAATTATCTTTGCATTTATAAAGGATTTCTCGGAACCAAATGAACCTACTTTAATTATTTGGATGTAATAGAATTAAGAAACATGTTGAACGAATTATCCTTGCACCAAATAAGTACTCTCTGGACCAAAATAATCGTGTTAAATAATTATTTAAATATAATTTCAATTAAGTAAAATAATAATAAACGATTTATCCTTCTATCAACCACGAGTGTTCCCTGGACCAAATGTCCTATTTTAATTATGTAATTACTTTATATTTATATCTAACAAGTGCAGCGAAGGACATAGGTGTGGCTAATAAATAAAGAAATAAATATATAAATAAATATATATATATATAAATAAATAAATAAATACATAAATAAACAAAATATACCACATCAATTTCCTTGTATATAATAGCGTTGCTAGCTACGAATTCATTTAACACGTGTTCGATTCATGGTAGAGGCAGAAAGATGTTTTCGCCAACTGTAGAGACTGTGTTCCTTGCCTTACGTTGTATTAAGCAGTAATCTGGTGTCCTGTGTAGCACATGACTAAGTTTCCTTGCTTAAGAGTGTTCAACTTTGAAAGTCCTGTCGATTTGACGACATAGAAGAGTAAAAAATATATAAACAACTAGTGGCTTGTGCAGCAAATGCTGAAAAATAAGTCCATTAGACGTTCAAATAAAAATTTTTCAGATTTATTTTCAATGAAGAATACCAGACATTTGAAAAGTTATTTGCTTCCATAATAATGAAACACACATCCTCTGAATGGTTTTTTATGCCAAATACATCTTCTTGAATCTATCTACCTTCAGTTTTTTAGTTTCAACGCGAAAACGCAAGTCACAATGTCAGGACGATCAGTGACTTTGTCATGTGGGAATAAAGCAATAGCTGTTTCAGGTCGTTTTGGATTGTAGGCGAAAGTTACAAAAATGTCAGGTTTGCTATGCTTTCGAACGATAGACATGGCATCTTGGTTAGCTGCTGCATGGAGAGCTTGAAATATAAAGGGTAAAATCATTTTATCCTGCTAAGAGATCTTGCTGAAATGATCGGGAGACTACAAAATTTTGTAGGCTTCTTATTTTATCAGCAAGTAATGCCTTTTGTTCTTTCCTTAGGAACTCTAATTTTTGCGCTTTGTCGAGTCAATACTGAAGAGAATGACGCATATATAATATCTACACCTCACCGTCATTAAGTATATGAAAAATATCCAACCCCACTTGATTAATAATTATAAAAATATTTCATTTTTAATAACAATATTATCTTACGTAAGTTTTGTAGTTTTATACTACATAGCCGCCACTCAGTAAATTATAGAAATGAAGATCTAATTTCATATAGGCTATATTTTCTACATCTACTTATATAACCCCAAATGTTTCACATTCATATCATCAACATAGCATTCATATGTATATTTAATGAAAAATAGTCGCATCATGGCATTAATTATAATAATATTTCATTTCTAATGGTACCGCAATAATGTCATCAAACCTTCTCAAGTTTTGTAGATTTTAATATCCAATACACAGCTGTACTAAAAAAATTACACACCGCAGAATCAGACCTGTAAATTATTTTATGCTCGACCATGCCGAAATGTACAGTAATTATACACCTGGTAGTAGCCCTTTAATGCACCTCATTAAAGTACACCTATTCATTAAAGTTCAGGTGTTCAGCCAATGACAAGTCACCTTTGTACCGATATAAAACCGCAAGTATCGATTATTCTCGGATATGCAATCGAAAGACAATTAGCCAAAAGTCACGGAGGCTGGAAATCCAATACTGTCGCAGAAGGTTATGTTCTGTTACTATAATAATTAGCGTTAATTGTAAATAATATTCAAATAAATTCAATTTGTCATTTCGTTTTTCAATTCTAAATCAATTTCCAGGTTATATCAGACTAATGATCATCTTATTCTCTTGCAAGGTCAATGACATTCGGCCTCGGAAAAAATCAATACTTTCCCGTCTGTACACATCTCACAATTCAGGTCAGTTCGCACATAACCATAACATGACCTAATTTTGAATAATTTCAAGTTAGAAATATGGTCGAGCATAAAAAGTCGTATGAAACTTGCCTATAATGGTAATTAAGACGCTCGTATGAAAATTATGAAACTCGCTTCCGCTCGTTTCATAAACGAACATACTTGCATCTTAATTACTACCATTAAAGGCTCGTTGCATAATGTACTATTTAGTATGCCTTGAAGTTTTTAATAACCAATTGAATTTGAGCTCTAAATAATGTCAGCAATCGTGCAGGTCATGGCCTTCGTGTAATAGCCTATTGTTTATTGTGTTGTGTGTTTTGTTTTATTCTGGAACGCAATGAATTACTTCTCAAAACTGACGAAAAATGGATTTTGGAAAATAGGAAAATGATGTAGGAAAATTGATATTTCACTGAAAACTACTATTTTTCTGAAAAACCTTGGGCTCCAAGCTTCAAAATGAGGGTCATTTATTAAAATCCGTTCAGCCGTTTTGCCGTAATTTCCATTACCAGTTCAAATTATATATATAACTTAGATTACTTAGCAATACAAGTACAAATTCCTGCAGAATACGGAATTAAATAACATTAATTACGCTCTGTATTCCTATTCAGTTGAATTGTGTATCTCTTCCTTATGTCTTCTGACTAAGTCGCGTACTGGGCGAGTGTATTCTTACATGCACCACCAACATTTTACGACCCACGGGGTAAGAGACAGGTATTGCAGTCTGAGAACGAATATTTATGCATAATTCTACGAAGTACTTCCTTGTTAGATGAAAAAATAACATAATATATATTCCCAAGGAAACAAATATTTACTAGACAAAGATTATGTAGTACCCTATCTTCCATTCCATCAACGGTATGGCGTAACATGAGTCCTCAACCACCATACAGCTCACGCAATTACCGCAGTGAAATACACGCATATAAAATTGTATGATTCGATATATAAATCAATATTAGAACATGATGTCAAATAAATAATTTTACAGCATAAAGTTTGTTGCTTTATATTGCTTATGCGCAATGTACACAGAATTTCACATGCAGTGTGTAAATCTCATGAAATTCCATATTGGGTGCATAGAGTAGGCCTACCAAGTGAGCACAGTAAAGCCTATTCTATCCTCGATTTTAAGGTATACATTGACTCAGAAATGTCAGATTTCTTAAAAATTTGGTAAATAATGTTTTCGCCTCATCTGGAAGCTCATTTCTTCTAGTTTTGAAGAATACTGGGCTAAGAAAATTTGTGCTAAATATCAATCCAGATAAAACCCAAACCATTCTCTTGGGGCAGCAAAGGCTTTTATCCTCCATTAATATGAACACACTTCAGCCTGTCCCTCTCAACAACAAAATTATTCCTTTCAGTGCTACTGTAAAAAACCTCGGCATCTATTTCGACTCTAATATGAACTGGAATACGCAAATCAGATATATCTGTAGAAAAGTTTTCTCTACCATGCATTCTTTGAAGCGCCTGAAAAATTTCCTTCCTACTAAACTCAAAAAAATTCTAGTACAGACCCTTGTAATGCCTCACTTTGACTATTGTGACGTTTTATATAGCGACCTAAATGCTGAACTTTCTCAAAATCTTCAACGTGTACATAATGTCTGCGTCCGATTTATTTTCAATATCCGCCGACATGATCATATATCGGAATATTTTCTACGACTCTCCTGGCTCCGCTTGCAAGATCGACGTTTAGTACATTCTCTGTGCCTGCTATAACGAATTATACATGATTCCACACCCAACTACCTTGCCTCTCGGTTTACTCTCCTAGCATCACATCATAATCGTACAACACGTTCACAGCACAATCTGTTGCTATCAATACCACGCCATCAGACATCTCTGTACTCAAGTTCTTTCTCAATAGCCATGGCCCGCTCATGGAATTCGCTGCCGCTGGAAATCAGGGGTAGTCTAAGTCCTCAGTTGTTTAAAATTAGGTTGTTTAGAAATATTTTAAATGCACAGAATTAGTTTTTTAAGTATAATTTTTATTTATTATTATTATTATTATTATTATTATTATTATTATTATTATTATTTTACACACTCATTACTTTATTTTTCCATTAACACTAATATCTAGGCAATTGGCATTGTCTCAATGTAACACGTGCTGTGCTGATCATCCTAATTGTACTATTCCTTTAGTTGTGAAATTATATTCATATGTATTCATTCTTTTTTTTTAAGTTATTACTTGAATACTAGAATGTATTTTCCTCTTTGTGATTATATATTCAGTTTCTTTTTCTTATTATATATATTTTTTACTATTATTATTTTAAAGTTAATACTGATTGTGTATATGTATTCAATGTCTCTCTTTTACTTTATTATGTTTATTGTTATTTTTAAGCTAATATTTGCATACCCGTATGTATTTTTCTGTATGTGAGAGGAGTGTGGTTGAGTGGAAGAGAAGGCCTGGTGGCCTTAACTCTGCCAGGGAAAATAAAACTATTATTATTATTATTATTATTATTATTATAACTTGTACCCATTATCTCAATTATTTCATAATTATTTGGGCATTTATAATATAAGCGCACTATGCTTTCTATACCTTACGCCCTCTTCAGTGTCTCTTTTCTCCTACTTCATATTTTCGGAAATTTATTATCCTTCCGACCGACAAATGTAGACTTAGAATTTTGCAAAATACTTATTTGATGTGCCAAATTGAACCTTAAACATGTGGCTATGTTATAAACCAAAATTATTACTTTCAATCGATTATAATTATTTTATCCCATAAATATACAAATATATGTACATATATTTTTTTCTAAAGTGCTTTTGTAATGTGGCATATCTTCTGAATGGTTCAAGGTAAAGAAATAATTTTGGTATGCAACATTCTCCATATATATGGGATCATTTTCCCGAAAGAATGTTTACCCTGGGTGAATTTCTAACGGACTTAGGTCGGTAAAAAATGTTAATAACTTTTTTTAAAAAACTACTAGTCACTCATAATCAGTGCACCTCCGCACAAGTGTGGACATGTGTCCTATGTTCATAGACATCTATGACTTAGTGCAGAGGGCGGCCATAGAGGGAACCCAAGAGGTGGAACTTAAACGGAGAGGATTCGATCCGACACCGGGATGGGAATCCGGTGTGGCTTAGTGGATAAAGCATCAGCACGTAGAGCCCGGTGCTGGAGAGAATTTTTCTCCGTTCCACTACTCTTTCATCGTACGATGACGCAGAATATCTGCATGGAAACATCATATGTACTTCGGTACGGTACATTAAAATAATGTATATGATATGCGTAAATCACTTGTGATTTAAGACGGCGCTTATACCGTCGGATCCCGGCCAACTAGTCACTCATAATGAGTGGACCTCCGCACATGTGTGGACATTAATCCTATGTTGATAGACATCTATGACGTAGTGCAGAGGGCGGCCACTAGGGGGAACCCTAGAGGTGGAACTTAAACTGAGAGAATTCGCTACAACACCGGGATGGGAATCCGGTGTGGCTTAGTGGATAAAGCATGATCACGTAGAGCTGAAAACTCGGGTTCAAATCCCGGTGCCGAAGAGAATTTTTCTCCGTTCCACTACTCTTTCATCGTACGATGACGCAGAATATCTGCATGGAAACATCATATGTACTTCGGTACATTAAAATAATGTACAGTATATGAAAAAAGATGTGCTAGAGAAATGTATCATCCCTGTACTTCTGTACGGCTATCAAACATGGTTTCTAACAGACACGAGAAAACAATGCTTCAAAGATGTCAAGGAAATGGAGCGCGTTATAACGAACATTTCCCTGAGGACAGAATACGGGGCACCGACATGAGGAAGAGGACAGGTATGATTGACGTGGTGATAGCAGCTCAACGAGTGAAGTGGAAGTGAGGTGGCCACATATGCAGACTTCATCCGACGAGGTGGGCGCTGAAAACATGGGACCCAAGAATGGGAAAGAGGAACATCGGCAGACCATACGCGCGTTGAGCAGACCTCTTCTATAGTGAGGTTCGTGTAAGAACAATTCCTAAACCGCAAATATTGCCGTATTGTCAGTGTTGCCAACTGTTACCAGATATCACCATATGAAGTAAAATCACGATCCTACGTACTAAATGACTTATTTAAATACCGTACTTTACCTTTATTTTGGAAGGTTATTCTAAATAGTTCAATAATTTTTAACATATTTTTCTAGGCAAACTATACGAGAAAGGGCTCAACATGCTAGGTATTTTGTCTGGCAATATGAAATTCATTGGTTTGACTAAACAATTGATTAACGAGACCTAACCTAAAAATGCATTTTGTTTGACATATGAAATTATTAATACTAACTCCGAAAACCGAATACCACCATGAAATGTATGCTTAAGAATACTTGCTCCTAATAATTTTGCTATTCTAGTTATAATTGTTTTCTCCGAGAGCATAATTTCTTCTTCATTATCTTCTATCGATTAAATCTGAAAGAACAGAATGCCAGTAAGGGAAGTTATCCCCACTCTCGTAGCACGCTTTACGCTTGCTTGGTGGAGTATCTGTCATATTTTTTCCTCTTATTGTAATAAAAATCTAAACACGAAAGAAATTCATTAAAATGTGAAATGTTATTTCTATCGATTACTCACTTGCATCATCACATCCAAGTATGTTATATTTATTTACACTTACCTGATTATAGTTTTGAATTTTAACCACAACACAACACATAAAATAATTATTATGTATTAAAATTAATACTTAGGGTAAACTAGGGTCTGTTGGACAGTCGAGCATGTTGGACACTCCGTACTTTAACGTGTTACCACGCAACTTGTGGGCACCACATTCAGCTAGAAGTCAATGACGGAAGTAGGCACGAGTGGAGCTACTTCCGTCATTGACTTCTAGCAGAATGTGGTGCCCACAAGTGGCGTGGTAACACGTTAAAGTACAGAGTGTCCAACATGCCCGACTGTCCAACAGACCCTAGTTTACCCTATATTAATTAATTATTAGTATGTTCAAATTTCACTAGCGTCCAGTAATTGGCTCAGAAATCTAGTACAATTTTAATTTCATGGAACTCCAGTACCGACAACGTCTGTCTCAGCTTCCAACATAACAGTTATAAAATTACTACCATTTGTAGTATTTGTCAGTATCGAAATTCGAAACGAAGTTGGTAAAAGAAAATTCAACCTACAAACTAGAAAATCACCATAATTCACTAGCATAAAATTCAGTCATGGGGGAAAATGGTTAGGTTTCTCTATAGAAGGAGACAGGTGGACAATGGAGCCGAGCAGCTAAATGCAGAACATCTTGGAGACAACTGAAAGAAAGGTGGACAGTTGAAGGTATGCTACGGGCTATGAACAATACTGAGACGATTTTCAGACTCGATACTCTCCAGGTGTAGCATCACTGACAAGTAACAAAGAAAGCTATTTCTGGGCATGGAGGAGGCCCTTGCCCTAATGCTATTCTGTGTGCTTATCTTTATCTGTTTACAGTGTTGCCTATCTTAATTAACGTGGACTAGATTAGTAATCAACAACCAATTCTTGTTGACTTTAAATATGTTCGTTTTCCATGTCTTTTGGAAAATAAAACCTGTTGCATTTCCAGCTTTTTTGATCGATTTGTATGTGATTGAAGAAAATCATTAATTGACATATCCTCTCATAGTGTTATGTGTAGGGACCGGATTCTTATGTAATTACATACATTATATTCCTTTCAACCTAAACGTATATAAATAACAAACCTTTGCGAATTTTGTAATTACCATTAATATATTAAAACTACATATTTCTACATATTTACCCCACATTACATATTATGGCTTGGTATTACATAAATCTACATACTGTATTTAGGGGTTTTATTCATTTTTACTTCTCTCAAAGGAAAAAAAAAACTTCTGCTGGGGAAGTTTACAATTTGAAATACACAGATTAAAAAAGCCTTTTTACCTACCCAAGAAAGGATATATTTCGGGACGAAACGTAACGTCCTTAGTTCCAGGAAGTAATAGAGGCACTCACCCCATAGCGCCCACTGTAAATTTGAGTGAACAAAAGCAACCTTTCTCATACAACTACCTTGTATTGTAAAAATCACTCAGAAAGTAGCGTTGCCTTTATGCAGTGGATGAGACGAGGACGACATGATTTGTCTCGAACTATAATTGTTCTGTACACTTCTTAGCAAGTCGTTCCCATCTAATTTGCAACCTTATCCACCCTCTTCCTAATTCTTCCAGGGAAAACCCATGTCAAATCTGACATGAGACTTTCCGGTTATTGCTTGACCGCTTTATTTTAAATTTAATAGACCTATACGGAAATGGGATTTTCCTAGCAATTAGAAAGTATGGTTCTCGGCTGGAATAATCCTACCCTTCTGAATGAGACAGGAATGTCACTTTTCAGACAACAGTTTCTAAATGCCTGTAGTTTGAGGTTTTAGTAGGTACTTGTTTCTTACAGAGAGCAGCTAAAATGCATGTGTCCCACATCCCCTCTTATTTTCTCCTAATCCAGTAAAGCGAAACAGTGCTTGTAGTACTGTTGTGTCATTCATTTCACTCAGTTCTCTAGTTTTAGTACTTACAGTACCTATAAAGTAGAAGTGAGTTTATCTACTGATTTTAACTAACTAAAATGGCCCCTGTATCTTCAACCCTAACGACAAAAATAAAATCATGGATTGCGATGGATTGCTTTCACTACAGATGGAAAAATAGTAATGTGTCAAGTGTGCGGTAAAAATGTCGGGTGCTCTAGGAAATCACAACTGGAGAGACTTACCTATCCTATACCTGCTAGATATTGATATTAAATATTTTCATGATTTTACATATTTTGGTACATATTCAGCTCATTTTTCATCCATAAATATGTACATATTTCACACCTTGATACTACATAAAAATCCGGTCCCTAGTTATGTGTTATGGGCAAATTAAGGACAATGAATGAAGCTGCCATTCTTTTTGTTGAGTTAGTCCCTGCATGAGAGAGGTTCTTTCTCTTCGCCAATATAATATTTACGTTTCCAAGTGGATCCTATCTTGATCTTTAAACCGTTGAAAGTTTTCATATGTATCCCGCTTGTCCTACATTGGTCTTGTCCAATGCTGAGAGGAGAAACAAGAATTACGCTGTTTGTGAGTGTTTCCTTTTGATATACGTAGTATGACTCATCATTAGCAGAACAGATAGGACATTATTTTTGCATGCCAAAGATCAAGTTTCAGATCTCAGTAGAATTATTGTGGACAAGAACCCTGTTCGGTGCAGGTGTACGCTGGAAACTCTCATTAATATAATTACGTCCTTTAAGCACCTCTATCTTGTAATTATTTATCTCCACATTCTAAGATGAACCACGGACAACATCGAAAACATAAGAGTTGTGTGTAGTTTCGGTACGTTACTCCTAGAAAGAAGGCTTGAATTAAAATGACCAAAGAAAATTCTGATATTAAAAGGAAAATTATAATAAAATTCATGACGCAGTGAAAAACAATGCTAATGATTATTGATAGGTCTACCGACGAGGGATGGTCGTAAAATGTTGAAACATTGTGAATAACTATCAACAGTTTTATTTCATGGTTTTTAACTTACAAAATGGCGCTCTATTTCTGAATTTTCCAAATTCATGAAATTCGTAGGGGAGAGTCGGATAGTATCGGACATCGGGTAATATCGGACAGTGAGTTTCTTTCATCTACCACACGATGATAGTACCTGATTGACATGGTTACGTTTCTGTGATGTCGCATAGAGAAACGTAACCATGTCATTCAGGTACTACCATATGGTGGTAGATGAAAGAAACGCACTGTCCGATACTACCCGATGTCCGATACTACCCGATGTCCGATACTACCCTACTCTCCCCTATAGTATTTTAAAAAGGACATTTTTATTTATTTATTTAACTAGCTAGCTAGCTAATGAGTACAAATTAAAATTATAAAACAAAAATGTTTTTGGCCACTACCGTAAGAGCCAGGCTAGTGTACAGTGTGGTCTTAGTCAATAATATAACATAAAATTTACAAGGAAAGTTTACTAAGTACAGTAAGTAACTGAATTCAAACCAATAAATAACACACAAGAGCAAAAAAAAAAAAAAAAGAAGAAAAAGAAAAAGAGAAAGAAAAACATTTAATATAAATTGGCAAAAGGTCAGAAGCCAGTGATATTCAATAAAAACATGAATATAGTCGAAAAAAATAAAAGATAAAAAATACACACATTTGTTAATTTATATATAATGAATAATTTTATAAATTTCTTTTTTAGAAGCTTCAATTTCAAAATATTTCACATTTAGAAAATGGTTTGTAATTTTATTATGAAGTCTTGGGCCGAAACTAGCACCATGTTGAAGAGCTGCACTTGTATGACATTTAGACTCAATTAATGGGAAAGTAGACTTTTGTCTTCGAGTACGATATTCATGTCGATTAGATTTATGTTTTATTTGATTTCTGTGGTAGCAAGTTAGTAAACTATATTTATAAATTTCTTCAATACTTAATACTTTAAAATCTGTATAAATTAAATTTGTTGGGTAATCCATATTTTTGGTTACACAAATTTTTATTAATCTTCTGTGTAATAAAATTAATGGATTAAGAACAGATGATGCTACTCCAACCCAATTTTTATACCATATTCTATTAATGATTGTTCTAAAGCTAAAAATATTATTCTCATTGCCTCCTTAGTGATAAAATTTCGAAGTATTATGAATTCATAAATTGTCTCTTTTATACTTGTACACATAAAATCAATTTGTTTATCCCAACGTAAATGCTGATCTATAATAGTTCCTAAATATTTGACTTGTGTGGACGGTGTTAGATGTGGGCAATTACAATAATATTTGTTAATTCATTACATGAAATATTATGTGTTACTAAGTGATAATTATTCATAGGTGGAGGTAGAACCTTTCGTTGTTAAAGAAAATTGAATATAGGTAGTTTTATTAGCATATAAGGACAGGAGATTAGAGTCAAGCCAATTTTTCACTACGTTAATTCCATTACTAGCATTTAAATAAGTGTTATCCCAATTTTTCCTATTAAATGTTAGTACAGTATCATCTGCACACAAAATATAAAGCATGTAAGTGTGCAGTAACAGATGGTAGAAGATAAATACACAATCTCAGTAATTGTCGAACAGGATATTTCATTTTCACTCAGAAAGCAGAATCGGTAGCTTTCTAATTAAAAAAGTGAATTTGGTACATGTTTCATTTAAACTTCTTATATCGGTTTTACCTAACATTTTCGTTTCATAATTTCTGACCAATTATAAATAGCCTCTGTAGTTATGGAGACTAAAATGGAATCACCTTACTGCTAGATGAAGATCTGCACGCGTTTTTAATTACTGCTTAAACTATTTTTACATAAACTTGTTTCAATTCTGTTACCGTCTCTTTTTTTTTATTTACTACACAAGAGTTTGTAACAATTTAATTTCATTACAAAATTCTATTGCAGGGGTCGGAGCGCGGGCACGTAAAGCGGGTAGTCGCGGGGAGTAGCGGGTTCTGCGAGGAGCAATTGAGCTCTTTACGTCTTCTGAAGACCAGCAGTGGCGGGTCTGTGATCTTACAATCTTTTGATGAAGTGATATATTTTTGCAGAAACGTAAAGTTACTGAAGAAAAAATGAAGCGCTCATTATGCTATCGTTTTATTTCAAATTTACAAACATAAATAAAACTACTTTATTACACAATATCGAAGACATGAGTTATTAATAATATTGTTGAGACCTGAAAACTCCTCCGTCACACAAAAATGTAGTTCCGCGCCTCGAATTAGAAGGACTAATTATCCAATATCAACATCCAGGAACATAATATAAAATCTTTCATCCAGGAACATAATATAAAATCCTATGAATTCTTTCATTCTTAACTATAATTTCCGTCAGAAAATGCTATCAATTATTTCATTATTAACTATAATTTCCGTTAGAAAATACTATGAATTCTTTAATCCTTAACTATAATTTCCGTCAGAAAATGTTATGAATTCTTTCATCTTTAACTATATTTTCCCTTAGAAAATGCTATGAATTCTTTCATCCTTAACTATAATTTCCGTTGGAAAATGCTATGAATTCTTTGATTTTAACTATAATTTCCGTTAGAAAATGCTATGAATTCTTTCATCCTTAACTATAATTTCCGTTGGAAAATGCTAAGAATTCTTTGATTTTAACTATAATTTCCGTTAGAAAATGCTATGAATTCTTTCGTCTTTAACTATAATTTCCGTTAGAAAATGCTATGAATTCTTTCACCTTTAACTATAATTTTCATCAGAAAATGCTATGAATTCTTTCATCATTAACAAAAATTTCCGTCAGAAAATTCTATGAATTTTTTCATCTTTAACTATAATTTCCGTTAGAAAATGCTATGAATTTTTCATCCTCAATTATAATTTCCGTCAGAAAATGCTATAAATTCTTTCATCTTTAACTATAATTTCCGTTAGAAAATGCTATGAATTCTTTCATCCTTAAATATAATTTCCGTCAGAAAATGCTATGAATTCTTTCACCTTTAACTATAATTTTCGTTAGAAAATGCTATGAATTCATTCACCTTTAATATAATTTCATCAGAAAATGTAATGAATTCTTTCATCGTGAACAAAAATTTTCGTCAGAAAATTCTATGAATTCTTTCATCTTTGACTATAATTTCCGTTAGAATATGCTATGAATTCTTTCACCTTTAATATAATTTCATCAGAAAATGTAATGAATTCTTTCATCGTGAACAAAAATTTTCGTCAGAAAATTCTATGAATTCTTTCATCTTTGACTATAATTTCCGTTAGAAAATGCTATGAATTCTTTCACCTTTAACTATAATTTTCATCAGAAAATGCCATGAATTCTTTCATCATTAACAAAAATTTCCGTCAGAAAATTCTATGAATTTTTTCATCTCTAACTATAATTTCCGTTAGAAAATGCTATGAATTTTTCATCCTTAATTATAATTTCCGCCAGAAAATGCTAGGAATTCTTTCATCCTTAACTATAATTTCCGTTAGAAAATGCTACGAATTTTTCATCCTCAATTATAATTTCCGTCAGAAAATGCTATAAATTCTTTCATCTCTAATTATAATTTTCGTTAGAAAATGCTATGAATTCTTTCATCCTTAACTATAATTTCCCTTGGAAAATGCTATGAATTCTTTCATCCTCAATTATAATTTCCGCCAGAAAATGCTATAAATTCTTTCACCTTTAACTATAATTTCCGTCAGAAAATGCTATGAATTTTTTCATCTTTAACTATAATTTCCGTTATAAAATGCTATGAATCTTTCATCCTCAATTATAATTTCCGTCAGAAAATGATATGAATTCTTTCATCTTTAACTATAATTTCCGTTAGAAAATGCTATGAATTCTTTCATCCTTAACTATAATTTACGTTGGAAAATGCTATGAATTCTTTCATCCTTAAATATAATTTCCGTCAGAAAATGCTATGAATTCTTTCATCCTTAACTATAATTTCCGTTATAAAATGCTATGAATTCTTTCATCCTTAAATTCAATATAATTTCCGTTAGAAAATGCTAGGAATTTTTTCGTCCTTAACTATAATTTCCGTTAGAAAATGCTATGAAGTCTTTCATCCCTAACTATAATTTCCATTAGAAAATGCTATGACTTCTTTTATCCTTCATGATAATTGCCGTTCGACATAGTCTTGTATACGTCGAGTCACAGTTCCAGCTCAAAGGTTAATCACATTCAATTTGACATTTTCTCCTAGAGTTATGTTTCAGCAGTTATTCACAAGCACGGTTTCATGGAAGATACTTCTCTAATATTCAAATATACAATCTTGTAGATAGCTAGGAGACCAGCTTGGTTCCGAACCTGTAAGTCCGTATTCTATTTGAAGCGATAAAAAAATAAAGTAGAAAAGTAAACCGTTGAGCTATTAAATCTACTATTAAAACTAAATCAAAGTTATCTTAAATAAACATTTCAAGAAATCGATCAAATATAATGTATCACTAACATAAAATGTAATATATCATAAGATTATAACAATTAAAAAAAACAACCTAGTTTTTTCGATGACTTCATGCCTTTCAACATATTCAAACGTTCTTCCTCTCCTAATTCATCATACATAGCAGCATGTCTAGCTTTGTATTGTCTACGATATTATATTAGATTGCTGTAATTATTCTATTACACAGTAGACATGTAAGGCCATTAATAAAATTACAGATATAAACTATCTATCGTGCCACGGAATACTAGGTTTTCTTATCCCTTCTTTTGCTAGATTGCACGTACTCTGCAGTGATGAACTCGCCACTAATCCAGTGTACATCTGAGGTGGTGTGATCGTCTGCCCAGTCAAGATACGGAACAAGCAGCGGGTATCTACACACCGAAAGTGCTCTTATGCCGACTTCTGTTCTGTTGCATTCACAAAAAAATATTACGTAGGTTTATTTTCCCCTACCTTGCTAACATAGAATTTCAGAGATATCCAGTAACAAGTAAGGCTTACCAAGTGATAATGGGTTTTAACAACGATTGTTCCCTCATACGTTCCATCTGAAATAAGAAACCTCCCTATAAATTTATACATCCGGAGAAAGTCTAGTTTTCGAGATATGATTTTTCAGATCCTTCAATCCAGAGCTACAGTATAACCGCTAATGCAAACAGAGCTATGTGCTAGACGTATCAGATAATAAATCTTATTTACTGTCAAAATGTCCTGAAATAGTAAGTTATGAAAATAATGTACCAGATATATAATACTTATGAAATTGTCTATAAAATAGTCTATGAAGAATGATAAGGAAATGTAAGCATGCCTGAAATTACTCACTGTACTGATCACAATAGTGTAAATCCTTGTAAAAATGCTCAAAACGCATTGGAACTTTCCACCGCGAACATTTCAGAAAATAAGTTTCTCACAGTCCGCTTTAGAACAGTTTTATACATCAAACTGAAAACGGAATACAGTCAACTCCGGATAAAGGCCTTGTGAATCTCTGGGGATTTTGCATATTTCGTTCACTATATCCATGGTTCACTAAATCCGAAGTGTCTCTCGTCTAAACTTAAATGACATCCATACTAATAATAAATCTGTAGCCAAAATTTTTCTGATAATTTTAGATTTTCCAAAAATAATTGGTGTTAACATGTATAATTAACCATCCTGAAACCGAAAATCGCTTTTTTGAAATTTTTGTTTGTATGTCTGTCTGTCTGTCTGTCTTTCTGTCTGTCTGGATGTTTGTTACCTTTTCACGCAATAATGGCAGAACTGATTTATATGAAAATTGGAATATAAATTAAGTTCGTTGTAACTTAGATTTTAGGCTATATGGCATTCAAAATACCTTATTTAAAAGTGGGGTTATAAGGGGGCTTGAATTATATAAATGGAAATATCTCCCTTATTATTAATTTTCGTGAAAAATGTTACATAACAAAACCTTTTTTTTAAATTATTTCCGATAAGTTTTATGCCATGGAAAATTTTGATAGGACTGATATTTAATGAGATAAATGAGTTTTAAAATTTATATAACGCCATCTAAGGCGCTGTAATGAAATAAAAAACAGATGACTTCGTCTAAAAGGGGCCTTGGACAACAACAAACGAAAGCTATTAAACATAGCCTATACAGAATGTTTCTGTGTTTGTATGAAGTAATATCGATTAAAGGATACACAAGACTTTTAAAATAATAATATAATACATTTCCACCGGCGCCTCAGATTATAGCATTGTTGTTCCTGCAATAACTCCTATGTCCAAAATATAAAATTTTTGAGTAGAGAAAAAAAAACACATTTATTCATTCCATGGCAATGGTACATAGGAGATCGTGAATTCTTACATTTTCGAAAGAAAGAAATATAATTACATATCACTATATGTGCTGTATCACTATTTAAGTTATTTGAAGGGTTCAGAACCATAGTGGGCCAAGCACCACTTAATGAAGACGTAGAAAACAAGGGTTGTTATTACCATAATTCAATGGAAGCATATAGCAAGTAATATAAATTATACACAATAAATCTAAATGATGTCAATCTTCATTAAACTATGGTTGCATGTAATAAGAATTAAGGAACATGTTAAAGGAATTGACATTGCACCAAATGAGTGATCTCTGGACCAAAGTGATCGCATTTTATTTTTTTTAATACAATTTAAATTAAGTAACATGTTAAACGATTTATCCTTCTATCAAACAGGTATGTTCCCTGGATAAAATTTCCTATTTTAATTATGTAATTACTTTATATTTATTTCTAACGGGTGCAGCGGAGCGAACGGGTACGGCTACTGAATGAATAAAATTGTGGACAAGAAAATAAAATACAATACAGTAATTAAAATATTTCATTTTTGTGGAATGGATTATACTGTATACTATATCTCACAGTTGATTTACTATGCTGTCGACCCACGTCTCCTTGCGAAAGACCACGTTCAATGCCACTTATAATATTCGCCTTATCTTCCAAAGAGAGACATTTTGATACAGTACATTCACTGTTCGAATACTAGAAAAAGACTGATCAGGTAAAAATGACGAACTCTGTTATGGTGTGCCTGTGTACAGCTTTGGAATTTTCCAGGTCACTTAATGTTGATGTTGATGGAATTTGAAAGCCATCGAAATCTTACCTTCATTTATGCTCTGTACATAATGTCCGTCCTCTTTAAATAAAATAATGCAATTTCATTTTCCGTTGTTTCGATGCTATCCGTCACAATGGAAATGTTTCTGGGACCAAAAGGCAACCCTTTGACGGTAGAGGATTAGAAATAACAAGGAAGTAGTGTGCCTGAGAACAGAATGGCAACCCTTGACGGTGGAGTGAGGCAAGGTCGTCACGCGTTGCCTGGATTTGCAGTACAGCTTATTGTCTAGAAATCACTAATCCTACCTTTGTCCTTTGACTAAAGGAGTAAGAAACTTAGAATGTTGTTCTCAACATATTCTTTCAATTTCATACAAGAAGGTCTGACTTCAAATAAGAATTTGTCAGGATACAACTCTTGTAACTTATATTTTTAAGGGTTACTATAACCGAAGCGAGGGTTCACTATAAACGTAAATATTAATTTACATTTCAATGTATGTGGGTCGGGATCAACGATTTAGGTTCACTATAGCCGAAAGTTCACCATAACCGAGTTCACTATATCCAGAGTTGACTGTAATTCTACAAGAGTGACGAATTTATCAGATTTGTTGTCAAGCTACTCAACTTTATGTCAGCCATATTTAAACATATTCTATCTAGGAGATGAAATCTAATTATGTGTTAAGGACTGCAATTTTAGCACATTATCTCTCTGATGCAATATAATATTCGAGCCACGTAGCAAAACACTATCAGATAATTTCCGAACGAAATTTTTCCAAGCCATAAACGTCAAGAGGCTGAACAATCAGAGCTGTGTGCTTTGGAATTGTTAACACTTCCAACTTCTGAATTATTCTTTCTATAGCCTTTCTACCTCGGTAACTGATCCACGAGTCTACAAAAAGAATACTATGATCACTGTCAGATGGAAAGTATACTTTTTGAAACTACTTGAAGAGGTGAGTTTTCATAAACTTCCCTGATTTTGAGGAAAATACATTAATGTTTGGGACCTTAAACATTTTCTTCTTCACGATGGCAATAGAGATATGAGACTTCCTTATATGATAATATTAGTGTCAAACGGTTATTTTAAAAAATAAAATCTCGAAGGCTAAGCCTTATCCGGATGTAGAAATTTATAGGCAGTTTTCTTATTTCAAATGGAACGTATGGGAGAAATTCGTTGTGAAAATCCATTATCACTTGGTGAACTTTCGTTGTTAGTAACTTAGATTGTATTAGATTAAGATTGTACCACTATCCAACTAAATTAAAGCAGACGCTTTAGAGGCTCTTATTATGCCACATTTCGATTATTGTGACGCTTTATTAAGTGATCTCAGGGTGGATTTATCCCTTAAACGGCAACGTGTTCATAATGCGTGTGTTCGTTTCATTTGTAATGTCCGCTACTACGATTACATTTCGCCTTCTTTCGATAAATTATTGTGGCTCAGGTTAAGTGAGAGGAGAAAGTTACATTCCTTTCTCTCTTATACCGAATTTTGCACACCTCTGCTCCCTCTTACTAATTTGTCCGATTCCACAATCTTTCTCGATATCATAACTTAAATACTCGATCACAATATGATAACACGCTAGAAATATCACCCCACACATCATCTCTTTATTCTTCATCTTTCACTGTTGCTACTTCTCGACACTGGAATTCTCTGCCGCTTGAAGTCAAGGGCTGCCGAACTTTAATTTCTTAAATTAGAAAAATACCTTATGATAAGTTGCCAGACCTAACGCTTTGCAAATATTTAATGCAATGTATTCCACTGTATTTATTTTTATTTTTTGTTTCTTATTTTTTTGTGTAATCATGTAAATCGTGTTTATTTATCACTTCACACCAATGTGTACCCCACTGTTGATTTTTTATTACTTTTTATTATTAGTCTTATCTTTTATTGTGTACATTTTATTCAATTGTCGGTTTCTGGTTTAATTATGTGAATACTACTTACTTGTAATCTAAAACTAATATGTATTCCAATGTATTTATTTTTATTTTTACTGTGTTCATATTTTATTGAATTAAATACTCGGTCACAATATGATAACACGCTAGAAATACCACCCCACACATCATCTCTTTATTCTTCATCTTCCACTGTTGCTACTTCTGTTTTTGTGAGATTCGTATTTGATTCTAACAACATTAATATGTATTCCACTATGTTTATTTTTATTTTATGCTCGACCATGCCAAAATGTAGTAATTATACACCTGGTAGCAGACCTTTAATGCATGTCATTAAAGTACACATACTCATTAAAGGTCAGGTCTTTCAGCCAATAACGACTCAGGTTACAACTGTTCAGCCAATGACAGGTCAGCTTTCTACCGTTATAAAACCGCAAGTATCGATTATTCTCGGATATGCAATCGAAAGAGAATTAGCGAAAAGTCACGGAGGCTGGAAATACAATACTGTCGCAGAAGGTTATGTTCTGTTACTATAATAATTAGCGTTAATTGTAAATAATATTCAAATAAATTCAATTTGTCATCTTGTTTTTCAATGTCTAATTTAATTTCAATGTTATCTCTGTAGGTTCTTATGGCCTAGCAAGCTCAATGTGAACATCTGTTTCTCGAAAAAAATCAACACTTTCGGGTCTGCGCACATCTCACAACATATGGCACATTGGTCAAGGTCAGATACAAAGAAAATTAATAATATCAAGTTAGAAATATGGTCGAGCATAAAAAGTCGTATGAAACTCGCCTATTTACTTACATATAAATGGCTTTTAAGGAACCCGAAGGTTCATTGCCGCCCTCACATAAGCCCGCCATCGGTCCCTATCCTGTGCAAGATTAATCCAGTCTCTATCGTCATATCCCACCTCCCTCAAATCCATTTTAATATTATCCTCCCATCTACGTCTCGGCCTCCCCAAAGGTCTTTTTCCCTCCGGTCTCCCAACTAACACTCTATATGCATTTCTGGATTCGCCCATACGTGCTACATGCTCTGCCCATCTCAAAAGACTGGATTTAATGTTCCTAATTATGTCAGGTTAAGAATACAATGCGTGCAGTTCTGCGTTGTGTAACTTTCTCCATTCTCCTGTAACTTCATCCCGCTTAGCCCCAAATATTTTCCTAAGCACCTTATTCTCAAACACCCTTAACCTATGTTCCTCTCTCAGAGTGAGAGTCCAAGTTTCACAACCATACAGAACAACCGGTAATATAACTGTTTTATAAATTCTAACTTTCAGATTTTTTGACAGCAGACTAGATGATAAAAGCTTCTCAACCGAATAGTAACTCGCCTATAATGGTAATTAAGAAGCTCGTATGAAAATTATGAAACTCGCTTGCGCTCGTTTCATAAATATCCATACTCGCTTTTTAATTACCTTCATTATAGGCTCGTTGCATAATGTACTATTATGAGGTAAATTTTTATGTAACTACCCCTTTTGATCTTATTATGTACAGTATCTAATTCGTATCAGTATGTAATTACTTAAATCCGATCCAAGTTAAATAAAGTCATTATTATTATTATTATTATTATTATTATTATTATTATTATTATTATTATTATTATATTTGTGAGATGAAAATATAGGAGAATTTTGGCTTGGGTTCATATGACACCATACTTAGCCTAATCCAGGAAAATACATTGTAGCGACAGAAGACAATCGCACACCTTGCACCAAAAATTATACTCTACAAAAATTGCTTTTTCACAACGTTTAAGTTGCGTACAATCCTAAGTCAAATTACTGTTCTTGACTTGTAGATAAAACGTGTTAGTTAATTGACATTTTGTGTATTTAGAAAGATCGGATGAAATTACAGTATTATGTTTGCTTTTCCGTCACCTTGGGAGCGTGATTTTAGAATCAATGTCATTCAAGTCAGTCGCGCAGTTCGAACGTCTTCTCCTTGGCTGAAACACACTTGGGGTCTGACTACGCAAACATGTGAGTGTTCAACTTGGTCGCTCTGTAAGCGAACGTTATTTTCTTTGTTTATCCAAGGCCTTGAAGAAACTTGATGCCACTGTTACAAGTAATCTTCTGGCAAGTTTCATCGCACAGAAATCTATCAGTGTTAAACAATATCAGCCATGACAAATAATCTCATATATTTCTTTACATTTTGAAAGAGTAATAATATTGAAGATGTAACTTTTCACTCTAAACTTTATTTACTTGTGAACCTGTTCTCAGTAAGTTGTACGACAGAATTTTGTAATACAGAAATTTCTCATTATAGTCTATACCTTGTAGAAACTGAAACCAATAAATATACATATATGTATATATATATATATATATATATATATATATATATATATATATATATATATATATAATAAAACCTGCCTTACTCGTCGTAAAATCATTTGGGATCGCTTAATAGCTGCATAAAGTGTGCAAAAAATTTCTATAAACAGCTTGCATGAGTATCTGGACACTTCTTCTACTTCTTCTTCTTCTTCTTCTTCGTCTTCTTCTTCCTCGCTAAGAATGTAGACTACTATTTTGATTTTACTGAACAGAACTAGACTCTTGCGGAAGTTTTTAAATAGTTTTAAATGACCAAGTTGTTATTTTTTTCCTCCTCCTCTCTCTCTTTTTATTCCTTTTTTATTATCTTGATACATTACTTAATCATTTGTATTTGTAAGCCATTCAGTACGACTTTGCTAATCAACATTTCATGTATTGTAACCCACATGTATTTTCCTATTAATATATTAACTGTATACTATGTCTCAAGTGAAATAATCGTCGAATTTATCTCGAGCACTTTAGGTCTTATAAATTGTGTGTGTGGGTGTGTGTGTTACCCTTATGTTATGTAACTGATTTTTATTATGTGTAATTTTCTACTTTATTTTATATTGTTCTTATATTATGCAACCGATCTTGACTATTTGTAATTTTATATTATGTAACTGATCCTGACTATTTCTAATTTTCTACTATATTTTATGTAATTTCTAAGGTATCTTCTTTTGTGTTGTTTTGTAATCTAATTTTGTATTTCATGTATATTATTGAAACCTGGTTGAGTGGAAGAGAAGGCCTTATGGCCTTAACTCTGCCAGGCAAAATAACACTACTACTACTACTCTACTACTATTACTACTACTACTACTACTACTACTACTATTACTACTACTACTACTACTACTACCACTACTACTACTACTATTGAAATAGTAGAAACTAGAAATCAACACAGGAGCCCACAGTGGGCGAGGAGCTACACGATGGTTACTTACTTACTGGTTTTTAAGGAACCCGGAAGTTCATTGCCGCACTCACATAACCCCGTCATCGGTCCTGATCTTGTGCAACATTAATCCAGTCTCTATCATCATATCCCACCTCCCTCAAATCCATTTTAATATTATCCTCCATCTACATCTCGGCCTCCCAAAAGTCTTTTCCCTCCAGTCTCCCAACTAACACTCTGTATGAATTTCTGGGTTCGCCCATACGTGCTACATGCCCTGCCCATCACAAACGTCTGGATTTAATGTTCCTAATTATGTCAGGTGAAGAATACAATGCGTGCAGTTCCGCGTTGTGTAACTTTCTCCATTCTCCTGTAACTTCAACCCTCTTAGCCTCAAATATTTTCCTAAGAACCTTATTCTCAAACACTCTCTGTTCCTCTCTCAAAGTGAAAGACCAAGTTTCACAACCATGCAGAGCAACCTTTAATATAACTGTTTTATAAATTCTAATTATCAGATACTTTGACAGCAGATTATATGACAAAAGCTTCTCAACCGAATAATAACACTCATTTCCCATGTTTATTCTGCATTTAATTTCCTCCTGAGTGCCACTTTTGTTTGCTACTCTTGCTCCAAGGTATTTTAATTTTTGCATCTCTTCGAGGGATAAATTTCCAATTTTTATGTTTGTGTTTCGTACAATATTCTGGTCACGAAACATAATGATATACATTGTCTTTCCGTGCTTTACTTCCAAACCGATCGCTTTACTTGCTTCAAGTAAAGTTTACCCTAATCATTTGTGGATTTTCTCCTAACATATTCACGTCATCCGAATAAACAAGAAGCTGATGTAATCTATTAAATTCTAAACCCTCTCTGTTATCCTGGACTTTCTTAATGGCATAATAATAATAAAAATATTATTATTATTATTATTATTATTATTATTATTATTATTATTATTATACCTTCAATTAGGGAAGAAGACTTAATAATATATGAGTCGTTTAGGGCAAAAGTGGTGTAAGTCAAAATTGGGTAATGAAGTTTAAAATAAAAATTCTGTGAGATACAGCGCAATGTAGCAGTTAATATGTCCTTCGTGCTATCCACTGACTACTAATAGTTTAAATAAATTGAATATTAATTGCTATTTTGCCCTGTATTTTACAAAATATTCACTTTAACCCTCATTACCCATTTTGACTGACACCACTTCTGCTCTGAACGGCTCATATAATCAATTAGCCTATACATTCTCTAAACGTACAAAAGAAATTAAGCTTCCGTCATTTATTAATGTATCCGCCTGTCATAACAGATGACCATATAGGACCGGAAAACAATTAAAAAAAAAAGCGTATACGGAGTAGAGAGAAAATCAATACAATTGGTTGTAATCGCAAGGTACACGTACCAAATGACGCCACCTTAACACTTCAGTCACTTTAGCTCTGGAAATAAGTTATGTACAAACACGAAAATTGTGAAATAGAAACTGTAATCTTATCTTTACAAAATAGCACCATGAAAATGGATATATTATATACCGAACAAGAATTAGAACTCAAATTGGAAAACTTTGTAAACTGGCGTTATTAGGAACAGGTTGTCCAATTAACGCCACCTATTTTCTAGTAATCTATACACTTATAATTGTTAATGAATTATTTTTCCTAAGCAACACAAATTGAACTAAGCGACTGAATTTGAGTTTCTGTTAATAAAATATACAAAATCACTCAATACTAATGAAAGATTCTTGATCTGAAACTGAAACACCAGATGGATTAGGAAAATATGTTTTCCAGTGACTCCTTACTTAAAAAAAAGAGACAAAGTGACACAGTAGAAAGTTATTAAACACAATGCATTAACCTTAGTTTAATATGAATGTTTTCCAATAAGTAAAACAAAAAAATTAAGTTATGTAAAATAAAAAAATTAAGAGTTCGATAAGCAATTGAACCAATATCATCACTGCACATTCTGAACATTTGTAAGTTGAAAGCTTAGTGATTTTCCTGATGTTTTCACACTGATGCTGTACTGTCAGCCTTAGTACTTACATAACCTAAAATTTTGTCTGTAGACCTTTAACGCCACATGGCGTTAAAGAGCTACTGAGTACTTGATAACATGACATACCTGTTTCTCTAACATTTTCAAATTTTATAGATAGCAAATACTTTCTATACTTAGAAGAATGTTTAAGGATCACGAAAATATATAGTTTAATATAGTTATTATTTGCTCAACACGCAAAATAAAATATTGCCTCATGCCTTGATATAAGAACAGCCATTCACTATCAACACACAACAGGAAAATGGAATATAATGTCACTCGTAAATGATAGCGGACAGCTAGTACCTCATTTCATCACTAGATTGCATGGGATGCAGGCTATAGTAGTGCACTACCGAAAACTTGTGTTGTTAACAAATTTTAATAGGGTGACGTTAAAGGTATACATGGCGTTATTTGGCTCAGGGACTTTAGTACAATATGCAATTTAGAAAGTTTAGAAATTTAAACATTATATAAATGATTATGTAAAATGCCTATGGATTTCTTTAAGTTATTAAAGAAATATTTTTAATATCTTGGGATATCATGTATTGTTTTAAAATGTCAGTAGTAGGCCTATATTTATATTCCAATCCGCAGGCACCAATAGGCAAACCTCCTCACCTCCCATGTGTAATTAATTGCATTATATCTCTCACTCAAGTGAGGAACACATGGGCGGTAAATGACTTGTTTTTTTTTATCAACTGCTAAGGCTTGAGATACAAGACTTCTTACATTAATGTGGACGATTATAATTCTCCAAATATATTAAAATATGTTCAAATTTCTAGTAGATAAAGTAAGAAGGAATTATAAATCTACTATAAAGTACAGCAGCCTACATTTTGTCTGTATCTCATCAACATTCAAAGCTATCCACTTTAAATGTGTAAGGAACTCTGGCAGACACGAACTACAAATTTTAATATTCTAGCGAACGTTTAACAGTTTTAATAAACTATTTTAGAAAAAGAGCTTGTGAAAAATGGTGATAACACTGATATATTAAGGCCAATTTTTCTCATAAACTAGTAGAAGTATTTAAATAATTATCTTTTTTCCACATTCTACAGATATCTTTCAATTTTGGTATTTAGATTTATTATCCTATGTTAATGTGGGAATGAGATATGATTTGTTTTTGTAAATTTGAAAAATTACATTAATCACATTACAGTGGAAGCCCTTAAGTTCGACAGAAAACAAGTTCGACATTCTATAGTTCGACTGCTTACGTAGGAGAATTAGACACGCCCATATAGGGCACTAAGAAATGGGTTTGCCATTTGAATGGGATTTGGTCTGTGTCTTGTAGTGATATTTTTGTTAAAGGAAAACAGAATGTTTTATTGATTAGGACATTCATATTGATCACTAATTTTAAATTAATGAACTCTTCTTTTTCTATTTGAGAATTGTGCCGTTTGTGAGACTGAACTGTCGAAACCCACTGTGGTACTAGAAGCGCATACACAAGTCTCGGGGAGGGCAGGAAATGCAAGTACAGTACTGTATTCGTTAAAGGATAACCAATAAGAATTTTTATTTACTTCACTTGCCACACCCACTACACTTATTGGACTGAAATTTCAATTCTGTTCAGTCGAACTTAGGAGAGTCCACTGCAGTTTTTTTTTTTTTTTTGTTTTAATTTTGAAAGACTAGTTCCAAATTGAAAATAATAAATAGGGCTACACTGTATTTTGTACGTATAGTAAGAACTGAGATATAACTCCGTATATAAGACTTGCTATTAGTCATAGCGGTATTTGTGGTGGTCAAGAACAATGTGTTCTATAAGTTACTGGAATATTCTAATTTCTTCTACAACGTTCCAGCAATCTGATGTCATGTTATTAAATATAATTATACCACTAAGGATATATCGGGTCTCTTCAACCATTACTGTAATATATCGTTGAAAAACAGTAACGGTTTCATATCTGACCAAGTGAAGACAAAAGCTGATTAAAATAACTTAGCTGAGATGATAGGTGTTACACTTTTTAAAAATTTCTAAAGAATGTCACTTACCAATAATTTATTCTCAGCTTGACTACATTGCGAGTAAAAATTTTCTATTGGCTTAAATGAGTGCAAAGACCTCTCCAGTGTCATAATGAAGCATGTCTTTTGACGTACGCATGGAGATGCGCCGCTTTCAGATAATCGAATTAATGGAACTCAGTGGCACTTGAATTGTCATGCACGACGTACTTTGCATGTCGCCAGCTGTACGTGCAAAGATTTTAACAGAGCTTATTTTTTAAAGCTTCCCACCGCCATACTTGCCAGATCAATGCAAGATCATATTTGACGAATATCCTGCTAGTTTCTTATTCTAGGAAATTCCTTGTGGTCTTGAAGTGCCTTACTTATAAATCGTGTACTCTGGCAGTAATGCAAGACATGTGACTTTGCATTTGATAGTCGGTGTTCCTCTTTATGCTGGTTGACGTAGTCACTTTTAAACATAAAATCATCTGGAATTCATCTTTCTTTACCAAACAGATGTTGTGTATCCCTTGCTCGTCGGCGGATACGCCGACACATGATTGCGTAATTGCAGTAATAAGAAAGTCCGTTTAAAAAGCATGAAATTAAGGAAATTGTTCTGCATCGTAAATACATCACGACCGAGCCATCAGAGGGAGACCAACGTCAGATGAGATGCAGCGCTCAAGATTACTTTGTGTATGGAGCCCAATCCACGGTCGAATGAAACAGTTAAGTTTACGTTTATTTCTAAAATAATCCACTTTTACTTTTATATCTATCAAATTAGTATTTAGTTATGAAATTCAGACGAAAGCATATACTACTATCAAGCGACTAATTTACCGGAATAAAATATTGGCTATTAAAATAGAGTAAAATTTCTCAAGCAAAAGGTAATAAAAGTAATAGGAGAATAAATGTAAAGAATCCTTAAAGCACCTGCTTGTCATTTGGAAAGAATGCAAGTATGGTCAGAATATAAAGAATGGAACGTATATTATGAATGAAAAAGATGTTCTAAATCCATTAATATAACTTACTGACGTGGACAAATTATTAGACTAAATTGATTATATATGCAACGAAGCTATATTTATCGGTAGAAATAATGAACAAAAATGTATTTTGCACAGATTATAATGAACAGAAAATTGAGTCTGAAGGTTACTAATATTTTGTGAACATTCCCTTATTCTTTATTAACACTTTGCTTTTGTCAGGGATGCTGGAAACCAAAGTTTGACACTTTCTTTGAATATCAGCATCATTTAGCCAGATATCAGACAGTGCTTAAATGAGTCCATGTTTTGTTGTACGCCTCTTTTTGTTCACTTTCTTCTTCAGTATAGATCACGGTTTTCAATTTCGTTCATGTCCGGTCTTCTTGCAGGCCATGGGAGAATATCTTCTGCAGTATATAATTAAAATACCAGTAGTACCAACATAGCAAGAAAAATATACTTAACCATTGGAAAAATATACCATAAGATGTAACAATCATATTTACAAAAAGAGGCTCTGTGAATTGTACTGATATTTGATATGACGAATTATATTATGTTTCCAAGAAAACGTTTTGGTCTAATAATTTGTCCACGTCTGTAGAATACGCTGTAGGCTAGTATTTAACATGGGAGATTAAAACATCACCAACTAAATACTCGCATATATTTATGAGACTATCGTTTTATATCACATTACGTTCTGAATTATTGTGGAACAATATTATGACTGTAATATCTTGTAATATAATGACAACATTCGCACGCATATAATAAATTTTAATTAATGTCTTCTCTACTCTTTCACGACATAAAATAAACCGCAGTGTATCATATTTTCCTACAAATTCTAATAAAACTGAAATAATTTAACTTTTCACCAATAAAAATTATATCCTCTGGGTATGAAAACCGGAGCAAAAGCGAAATACATTTTGATCCTTATAAAACATTATAAAGTATGTGTGACTGTAACCTGTGTATATTTTTCTGTGGCTTTACTTTGTTTAGAGTGTGATTTTTATTTTTATTTCTATTATTGTATTTATGGAGCTTGTTTCCGAAAAGTACCAATTGCAACAGACCTAATTTTACAGGAAATGAAAAAAGAAAACTGCTCATAGCAGTAAAAAGATATTTATATTGCTATGGCTTCATGTCACTAATCTTTATGTGTCACCAATAATATTTAGGGATATATTTGAGATATTTCACACATTTACAAGAAGTTATTAATGGTTTTAGTTTGGATTTGGTACATTTTGGCAACAAAATTGGATGTAGTACATATTGGCATGAAATAATTCAGTTTTATGAATGGGGATGTACAGGAATTATTTACAGTCACTGTAAAGGTGAGTACAAAATGTATTTTTCATTTCACAAATTTAGGCTAATTATGTTATTCTAATGATCATAATTAACATCAATGTTATCCTCATCCTCTATTCTCACAACAGACTCAGAATTTATAATATTGCTGCAAAATTGGAGTTTGTTAATGTCACAATAGCCCATGGATGCTAACAAAGCCTTCAAACCTTTTTTCTTAGCCTCCTGTACATGACTTTGATATTGGCATGGAATAATATAGAAATATAAATGGGGATGTTCAGGAATTATTTACTAGCACTATAAAATTTAATACACATTATTAAACATTTTTCATTAAATTTAACAAAATGGAGGTTATGTTTGTTCTAATCTTCATAAGTAACATCAATGTTATCCTCATCCTCTATTCTAACAACAGACTCAGAGTTCATATTGCTATAAAATGGAAGTTCGTTAATGAAACAATAGGCCAAACAACTAATATTTCACCACAATAGCCAATGAAATTGCTGCATAACGTGTGACGTATCAGTGACACAAAGTAGAGAACCAATAGGAAGACGCTTGAGATTTGGTATGTTTTGGCATCAAACCCAGCATGGACTTGTATTTTATGCTGTAAAACACTGTTTTCAGTGACTTCTGGACACTTGATTTGGTACTTTTTCGAGAGAAATGGTTAGTATTTCCGTTCTAGAGGTAGCTAAGAATGTGCTGCCATCTGCAACTCATTTTTCGAAAATTGTGGATTTGGTACGTTTTGAAAACAAGCTCCACATTTGTATTTCTGGTGGTGTGGAAGAGAAGACCTGAAGGCCTTAACGACACGAGAATAAATAAATAAAGAAACAGACAGACAGACAGACAGGCAGGCAGGCAGGCAGGCAGACAGACAGTCAGACAGACAGACAGACAGACAGACAGACAGACAGACAGACAGACAGACAGACAGACAGACAGACAGACAGACAGACAGACAGACAGACAGATAGATAGATAGATAGATAGATAGATAGATAGATAGATAGATAGATAGATAGATAGATAGATAGATAGATAGATAGATAGATAGATAGATAGATAGATAGATAGATAGATAGATAGATAGATAGATAGATAGATAGATAGATAGATAGAGTGAATCAAATACATATTGAGATCATGGTCTATGATGAGTTACTGCGAAACACCAGGCATTGTATTCGATCGAAAATTGTCGACGTTATAAGAGAGAAAGGCTTTGCTGTGTTCGAAGAGGTTCATGGCGTAGAGACAGACGGAAGTCATTTCGACACTAGTATATGGAAAAGGTTCTTCCGAATGGTATACCTCCTTGATCCTACTGTTATATTCGAGCAAATCAGTGGTCAACCAGGAGATATAGATAAAAAAAAGCGGTAATGTATATGACCTACAGTTCCATACTATCTGGAAAAACACTTCCTAAAGAGGATTTATATCTACGGAACGTTAGTTGTGACAAAATGTAGGCTAGCAGTTAAAATTAAAATGACTAGTGGTGGAACTTCGATTCGAAGCCAGGAATTTTTGCATACCAAGCAGACACTCAACCACTGAGATGTATAAATTAAACTGATTACTGAACTCGGATTCGAACGCAAGCCTCTCTGCGGAGGAAAGAGACACTTCAGCGGGTTCATAATGCTTGTGTTCCTTTCATTTCTAACAGTCGTCGCTAAGTCTGAGCATTTCTCACAATTTTTTTAACTTCGTTTACGAGAGAGACGTTCAGTCCATTCACTCTGTATGCTGTAACATATTCTAATAAATTCCACACCTATATATATATACCTGGTTCTTCGCTTCACACTTTTAGCATCCCAACATAATTGTGGTACAGGTTCACAGCACAACCTTGTTATATCAGTATCATGTCATCAAACATCTCTCTACGCTGTCTCTTTTACAATACACAGCCCGTTCCTGGAGGAGTAGTCGGAGTCTAAAAGTCTTGAAGTCTTTACTCAGAAGTATCCTTAATTAATAAAACTGTTCTCTTGTCGAAATTTTTAAATAATCTCTCTTTTTATAAAAAATTTTTTTTTGTTATTTTGATATTTAACTTAACTTTTCATATCTATGCGTATTTGTTAAATAGTACGTTTTCTCGATGCAATTTTTACGTCTTGTAACCAGATCATATTCTTCATGTATGTTTCTTTTCGGTTGGTTATTTTACGACGCTTTATAACCTGCTGCGGTTATCTAACATCTGGATGAGATGAAAACGATGTCAGCGAAATGAGTCCAGGTTAAAGGAAAACATAATGAAAATTATCAAACTCAAAATCGCGATATTTCCTACTTTACGTAAATGGATTATATACTTTTCTTCCCTCCTATATCTAGTAAAGTGATTTGTTTGTAATTTACGCCAGTATCATTGAACTCCAGTTGTGGAAAGGGGTAGCAAATGGTGTTTTCGGTTCTCAACCGTTAATCCAAAGGTATAGCCAGGTTAATATTAGAAATGTTAGTAAAAATAGAATGATGTCCCTGTACCTCTAACTAAACTTTAAATTATTGGAATTTGCTGTAAAGTATAACTTGGCATGATTTTCAATAACATACCGTGTTTTTAGATTTCAACCTCTCTTTATAATTATCGTCCCTTCATATCATCCATCACTCAGTCTATGTTCTTCTTGATATTTCTCTGCGTGGGTACCAGGGTTGCCAACTTGTTTTGCTGTAAATTGAATGGTAAATGCTGTAAATTGAATGGTAGTCTGTATAGCTCAATTGATGAAGTGTATATGCTGTAAATTGTATAGTAGTCTGTATGAATTGTTTATGATTATAAATTGAATTAATCTACTTGATATTAATTGTACAAATTTGTATACAGTAGCTTAATGAAAGTATGCTTGTAAATTGAATTAATCTGCTTACTTTGTATTGTATATGTTTGTATAGTTTTGGCCGATGAATTGTATATGCTTTAAATTGAATAGTAATCTGTATAGCTCTATTGATAAATTGTTTGTGTTTGTAATTTGAAGTAGTTATCATGATATGTATTATCAATTTCTGTATATCACAACTGATTGAATTGTTTAAGCCTTAAATTTAATTAACTTACTTGTTTTGTATTATACATATGGCTCAACTGATGAATGATCATTTGCGTTTGTAAATTTAATAATCTGATTGGCTATGTATTGTGTATTTTTAGTAGGGCCATCGATGTAGCTCAGTCGACAGACTCGCTGGGCTGCTGATCCGGAGCTGCGTTCGGGCTTGGGTTGGATCCCGCTTTGGTCTCATTGAATGGTTTCTTCCGAGATTTTCCCCAGTCGTGAGACTGAAGCCGGATGGTCTATGGCGAGTCCTCGGCATCACTTCATTTCCACCTTTGATTTGATTACCTGGTTGGGTTTTTCCGAGGTTTTCCCCAATGAAAAGATAAATGCTGGGTAAGCTTTCGGCGAATCCTCGGACCTCACCTCATCATTGTATAAAATTACTACATTGTAAAACTGTAAAAATTGTAAAAATTTGTAAAAATTGTAATTGTAATATTGTAAAATTTTGACTTGTTCCACAACTTAAAGCTTCATTGCTCATGTAAGATCTATGGGAGATAATAAATGAATGAATGAAGAAAATACGGGAGACTAAGAAATCGACAAAATTTCACATAGAAAATTGATAAATTATTTGATTCAGTTACTAAAAACGAACTTTATTCTACACTTCGACAGTTAGGCTTAAATTAAGAGTATTTTGAGGCAGATTTTGTCTCGCGTAATAGTTTAAGTCGACTGCAGTTTTCAGCTCTGATTTGATTAAATGTATCGTGTTCATGTTTCGAACATCTATCAAATTATTGTTCATGAGATGAAACATCCTCTTTGTATAAGCATTACTTACTTCTTATGCTTAGAACAAAACTAGCCAGTTTTTCCAAATTTATGACATTAAAACTGTTTGATTTTAAACGGTGAGCACAAAACCGATTCTTCGCAAGCATTTCTAAAAATACTGCATTTTGTAATTCATCTCTTAAACAAAAAAATTCATAACATAAACAATCATAAATCACGACAAAATCAAATGTTTAGAATAAAAATTTTTTATATTATGCAAAAATAAATGAGAAAAATGCGCTCGAAGAGAAGAATAATACGGGAGCCTGGAGACTGTTAAAAATTAGGGACAAATATGGGAGATCCCGGGAAATACGGAGAGTTGGCAACTCTAGTGGGTGCCCAGTCTATGATTTATCCCTACCTTTCTTCCTTATGTGCACTGTCTTGAGCAGTGGTCGTCAGCACTCGCTGAAATGGGTAAAGGGTAAGCGGAGCGATGTGTTGTGCCCCGTCGTGCAGCAGGAAGAGGTTGAGAGCATACCCGCTAGCAGCTACCCCGGGTAAGAGACGCTAGCCCGAGGGTGCAGTGTGCTGAGGACCGCTGTTCTTGAGTGTCCCGTCCGCAAGAAGTGTATAGTTTCTTGATAGATGAGTAGGATATACCGAATCATTTAATATAGGCTACCATATTGGTTCGAAAATAAGCCGCACCCGGATATAAGCCGCACCTTAAAATTTGAAGGGGATAAAGAAAAAGAGAAAATAATCACAGAGACAAAAGGAAGAAAAATTACCAGTAGCAATTATTGTATTCTATATACCGTTACCTATGTAATATTTGGAAAACAATAGGCCTATACGTATAACAGTATTTCCCTTCAACACATTAATTGAAGGGTTCAGAACCATTGAGACAAGCGCCATTTACTAAAACTGTAGAAAACAAGGGTTAAAATAAAGTTATGACTATAATTCAATGGAAATATATAGCAAGTGATATAAAGTATACATATTAAAACTAAATGATATGCCAGTCTTAATTAAACTATGGTATTCACTTAACTTTAACCCTTGCTATCTCCGTTTTTAATAAATGGCGTTTGGCCCACTATGGCTCTGAACCTTTCAATTTTTTTGTTCTACATGGTATCTTGGTGTCAATCATTAACTTCTGTATAACAAGTAAACTTCTCTTCTTAACAAAGCGTATACCAGTATACCGGCACAGTGTTTTATTTTTTATTGGGTTATTTTACGACACTTTATCAACATCTAGGTTATTTAGCGTCTGAATGAAATGAAGGTGATAATGCCGGTGAAATGAGTCCGGGGTTCAGCACCGAAAGTTACCCAGCATTTGCTCGTATTGGGTTGAGGGAAAATCCCGGAAAAACCTCAACCAGGTAACTTGCCCCGACCGGAATTCGAAACCGGGCCACCTGGTTTCGCGACCAGACGCGCTGACCGTTACTCCACAGGTGTGAACACACAGTGTTTTATGCACCTATCACAATTTCATTGCCACATTCACTGTTATCATTACTGACGTCACTATTAACTTCGTCATTTTTAAACAACGTACGATATTATGAAATGTCGTATAAGCGAGGGTAGCGAATATAAGACGCACATTAACTTTTCACAGTTAAAATTTGGATAAAATGTGCGGCTTATTTTCGGGTCAATACGGTAATTGACACCAGAATCAAATAACAGGAATCATCTATGTACCAAAGCCCGATCATAATATGGTTATCTTATATCCACTTCTGGAAGAGTGCGTGGTTCAGTCGGACGTTGCTTGTTTTAAACCCGGCATGTATTGTGCAGTACCTACCAGAGGTCTGCATCGTACGTTTTCGCTCGAGCGCCAAGTAGTTCATAGCATAATCCGAAAGGTAGCGCACATGCATGATGGGTAAAATTGTCGCGAGCGATAAATCCTCGAACGGTATAAGCCGAGCGTTAGACATTCGTTCTTGTTACAGTGATGAACTGTGTAGTAACATCATAGATGTTTATCAACAGTAATCTCACTAGACTTTTTGATTTATCTAGAGAAAATCAAAACTCGAGCGGGATTTAATTGACTATTACACGATTAGAAGAAAGTATATAAAGATTAGAAGTAACGAAGTACTCCAATACAATAAAATATTAATTGACTTACGAAAATACAACTGTCTTCAAATGTATTATTGTACCATCTCAACATTACAAATATTACGCTAGATGCATGCTAGATGGCAGTAGTGAGCAATGCCTTCTCGTCGAGAAGTTCTCGATCTATTATACACGATGCCAATGTTACTAGTCAAGAAGGCTTTGTTGATTAAGTTTCATTTTTATTAAAATGCAACATTTCAATTATCCGAATCCCAGTAATCAACGTCACTTGGCAGATGATTTTCAATAAATCTTAATATTAAACAATCTCTGATACGTGACTATCCATAATATCATATAGCAGAAGCTATAACATAACCTAATTAATATACACAAGTGTTAGAAAAGCTTTAATTAACGATGATGACATAAAAATAAACATGAATAATTTTAAAAAGAATAATTATTGAATGTATAATTTTCAAATTTGAATGTGGTTGGTGGTTCAATTGATGTTATATTGGACGTATGCGTAATAGAAGTGGAACTCGTTGATTTAGGCCTACATGGTGTATTCAACTTGTTTAGGATTTCCGAATGGTGCTCTTCATTTATTTGTAAATCGGATTTCAGAAGGTGCATAGGTATGATCAGTGATTTTTATTAATTCTTGTTCTTGAATGCCAATGCGAGTCATATTTGAAACTGCTGTGCATCGACTGGAGTGGTTTGTAATTTTATATATATATATATATATATATATATATATATATATATATATTTGACGTCCAGACCAGCGCAGTTTCAAATGTTGGCAAACAAAGAAACAAATGTTGGGACCCGATAAAATTAAACAAATGCTAGGGACGCGACAAAAATTGTGCGATAAGCAGCCATGTTTGGTTGAAATACGTCCTTTCGTACCGTTTTATTGGTCAAAAGTAGTATGACGTAGTAAGAGTGTAATAGTCATTTCAAAACTTTGCAGTGTTTAACTAACCTCTTCATAGTACAACTACAAAGCTTGATTTAAAATGTAGCTAATATAAATGTTGTAGGTAAATGTTTTTCTTTTTTCCCCACACAGGAGTGATTTTGTTTCTGCCATATCTGATAAAAAATGTTATTGGATGTAAATAAACGGAGAACACAATCACGATAATGCAAGAAATGTATCAAGTTTGATAATAATAATAATAATAATAATAATAATAATAATAATAATAATAATAATAATAATAATCTATAATAATTAGTGTATCAATCTTTGCGTCTGTAACAGTTGTGCAACATGATTATTCCTTTTATTATATTTTCTGTGACGTTATCCCTGTACTAATATTGTTATCAATTTACTGCTATATAAAAATATTTTGTAAAAAGTTTCTACATTATCGCAGTATATAGGCGGAACACTATGTATGGACCTATCATATTATATATGTGGTAAATCAAATATTGAATAATTATTAATTAGGAATAATAACTGTATATCGAAGTTTTTCATACTATTTTATTTATAACTTCATGTTACTGTTTTGGTACGTTCATTAGACGTTTGGCATAAACGCAGAAAATAAAGCCTTATTTTTACCGTGTGAGCAAAACATATGTGTATCTTATCTGTCGCTCTCCATACAAGATAAGACATGTCGGTGAGATGACCTTGTACTGTGCTTCTATTTATTACGAGCGGTATCACGACCGATCTTATCTCGCTCGAGCGTGCGACATTCGACCGAGTTCAAGCGAGCGATTTAACTCCAATGCAGCACTCTCGTACCTACAATGGTTTCGTTACGGAAGATTCATTTGTACTTTTGGCTCGTTGAGACTTACAATTTCTTTCTAGAATAAAGGAAGCTCGTTGGTATTATCTTCGGCTCTTCTTATTATTCCTCTCATTATTCGGTGGCACGGATCTCGGTATGATCAGTTCATGCGTATGCTGCTTTTGAGAATTGATGTTAATAATTATCGTATTTACATCAATGCTTCCCACACATGGGCCATTGTAAGTTTCACGCTGAACGAACACCAATTCGTCTTGGTTTTAATTTTTGATACTGTCGAAATGATATCTGTAACATTATTACCAAATACCTAGATCCTTCCCTTTAGTGGTGGAAACTATTCTAGCCACGATAGTTAATGAGCCAGATTTGTAAGTATGAATCTATGAATGTATATAGAGTGGATAGGGGGAAGATTCCTGACTTTTTCTTTGATTAAAAATTTAAGATAGTGTTCATTTAGCTTTAAATTTCATATTGGAATATCAAAGTCTGGAAGGTATTTTCAAACTATATTTTTGGTACGAAACAGAAAATATTAATTACCTTGCTTATACATCAAGGTTTTCTTCTTTCCTGCACTGTAGGCATCTTTCCTCGATAATCGGGTAAGATGGCAAATGCAATTAACACATTTAGGCCTACTGGTACATGTATTTTACCTGAACTTGATTTGATACATGTATATAACAAAATTGACTTAATCTAAAGCTCATGGACACTTTCCTACTCGTTTATCACTACTTAGCAACAAAGTCATTGCACATATTTTATTGCCATCTGCAAGACTCGTGAAATCACTTCTTGCACACAATGAATTCAATCCAGTACATTTTTTTTGTCATCATTCTTTTTTCGGCGGCGTTTAAGGGTACAGTAAGGAATCCCTTATGCTTGCGATGCTCTAAAACAGTTCATACCCCTTGTTCTAACATATTCCATAGCAAGTTGAAGACTGTCCTCAATCCACTGACCTCTATCAGAGGACCTTATGTAATGTTTACACATTCCCTGCAATAAAACAAGAAAATAAAACTCTTGCAACAAGTTGTCATCTTACCCCGAAAAAAGTGAGCATCTTCCCCAAGTATTGGGGTAAGATGCCCAGTGCTGTGACGCAACCTAAGATGGTGGAACAAGGTCGTTGGTTGTTAACAATACAAACTGTAGAACCTTTACTACAATATCTATTACAAAGGTTTGACAGTTATTACGAATTCAACGACGTATTAAAATTTTAACATAACTTTGCAATTATTTTATAGTAGATAAAGGAGCTATTTTCTTGCTTTTCTTCTTCCCACAACAAGAACACGTGGCAAAATGAGTTAGCTTCCTCTCTACAGACATTCAACTGTCTCAGTGATCATGAAGACATGCGCGTGGCGTTCTCTCTTGGAAGAATGTGAAACTACAGAGAAATAAGCATTTTCCCCCGATATTCATCTCTAATAGGGTGGAGTGAAAATGTGAAGTATATGGAATTAAAATGTAATACTACGGAAAAGTTGTGGGATGATATCATAAAGAGCAATGCAAAATACATTTTCTCTAGATTAATATTTAGAGATGTCCCAAGAGCATCATATTTTGAAATTTTCACAAAACTTGGAAGTTCATATTTTTTAGCGAGACAACATTCTCCAGTGATTTAATCTGAACAGGATGCCAGGAACATGTTAAAAAAATGTTAAAAGACCCTGAATATTTTTGGTCCCAAGTTGTTTCATCTTGAAATGTCACAGAAACCTCAATTTATACGAAAATTGGGAATAATCACAAAACTCTTAGGTATGATATAATTAATACAATAAAATTAATGGAAATTCATTATTTTTATGTTGCATGGTATTTAAATCAGAATATCTGTAATTAATACAAGAAATCTGATATTCTATCCTGTATTCGCAATGCCAGAGAGGCTGAACCTATCTCAATTACCTACCAATCATCACGTAATAAAATATTATCTATGGGTCAGAAATGAATTAAAATCTGACTTCAAATCAAAAGAACCTACTGTTGGAGAGATTTCAGAAAGAGTTCCTATCAAAACTGAGGAAATCTAGGTAAAGCCGTAAATCCCGAAAGTCATTCATAAAAGAATATTACAAGTGATTAGTGCTTACCTTGATCAATACACAAACTTAATGAAGCCGTGTAAGAAATGACATAGTGACGACAACTGAAATGAAAACATTGCAAAATTCAAAGAAGAAGCAAATATACTCTTTGAAATATGCAATTGCAAATACAAAAAAATTTAATACTGTAGGTCTAATTGTGATAAAGAGCGCCGTGTTTCAAAACAAGAAAGAATGTTGTATTATAGCAAAGAACAGAAAGAATGATGATAATTGGAACTGTTGATTTAATAATAATAATAATAATAATAATAATAATAATAATAATCATAATAATAATTCTTCATTTATACTGGCAGAGTTAAGGCCATAGGGCCTTCTCCTACACTCTACCAGGTCACAAAATATACAATCAGTGAAAAATTTAACAAAAAAGTTAAAGAACAGAATACTAACATATTACAAAAAAATAATGATAATTGCATAATAAATCGACACTAAACAATATGAAAATAATACCATAATAGAAAAAAAATGAAAGTAAAATACATTGGAATATAGTAAAAGCAACTCATTTTGTACAAATAGTTAATGTGAAGAACGTAAGGAAAAATATAACAATCAAAAATAATAAATGGGCTGAAATGTAATTTTTGTTATATTTTATGTAAAATATTGTATATTTGGATTTCCTCAAAAATTCTGTATACTGCAACCTCAATTTAGAGTCTTCCAAATAAAGTTTAAATATGTGATTTTACAGCAATTCATTAACTATGTAATGAAAAAATAATAGAACAAATACACAAAGAGGCAAAAAATATTATAATTTTAAGAAACTTCAAAGCCCTTGGGGCACCTCAAAAATTAAATATAGAAACTCCATATTTTTCACATTCCTAAGTTAAGTAAAAATACAAATTTTTCCAACTATTACATTTAGAAAACAGATAAAAAAATGTATGTATAGATTCACTCCACTCTAATGTGTGAACCCGTTTGCTACGAGTCGGAGCGTAGCGAGGGAGGGAAGCTTCTCAGTCCACTATCTCCTATCCCTTGACGAGCAGGTTGGTTTCACGAGATACCGAATGCCCTATATTTATTTCAAATACTAGGATATACAATTGAATGTTCTTTAATTTTGCAAATCAAGCTTTTCAGGTATAACTCCCTGTAAAGTTGATTTGAATAACTTCGAGGGAAAAGTTGTTCCGGGGCCGGGTTGGGAGAGCGTTGGTACATTTAACCAAAGGTCCCGGGTTCGATACCCGGCCCCGGAACAATTTTTCCCTCGAAATTATTCAAATCAACTTTACAGGGAGTTATACCTGAAAAGCTTGATTTGCACAATATACGTCACTGTTCGTTAACAGAAAATCACAATTTAGGTCACACAGAGTTAGTGTGCACTCAATGTTGGTTGCTTGACGGTTCAGTCCACTTTGAGGTCTGTGCATATAGAGGGAAAAATTGGATCGGTGTCTGGTAGAGTTCCCGGGTAGCTCAGTTGGGAGAGCGTTGGTACGTTTAACCAAAGGTCCCGGGTTCGATACCCGGCCCCGGAACAATTTTTCCATCGAAATTATTCAAATCAACTTTACAGGGAGTTATACCTGAAAAGCTTCATTTGCATAATATACGTCACTGTTCGTTAACAGAAAACCACAATTTAAGTCACATACAGTTAGTGTGCACTCAATGTTGGTTGCTTGACGGTTGTCAGCCCACTTTGAGGTCTGTGGATATAGAGGGAAAAATTGGATCGGTGTCCGATAGAGTTCTCGGGTAGCTCAGTTGGGAGAGCGTTGGTACGTTTAAGCAAAGGTCCCGGGTTCGATACCCGGCCACGGAACAATTTTTCCCTCGAAATTATTCAAATCAACTTTACAGGGAGTTATACCTGAAAAGCTTCATTTGCATAATATACGTCACTGTTTGTTAACAGAAAACCACAATTTAAGTCACACAGAGTTAGTGTGCACTCAATGTTGGTTGCTTGACGGTTGTCAGCCCACTTTGAGGTCTGTGGATATAGAGGGAAAAATTGGATCGGTGTCTGGTAGAGTTCTCGGGTAGCTCAGGTGGGAGAGCGTTGGTACGTTTAAGCAAAGGTCCCGCGTTCGATACCCGGCCCCGGAACAATTTTTCCCTCGAAATTATTCGATCTTTAATTTTATTTTTATATTATGTAATTGGGTCATATGTAAAATTTGTATAACAAATGGACGATTGAGAACGTCAAAATTAAAGTATTATTTAGTGCATATTCTGCATGTATTAATATAGTGAAATGTCTTTGCCATAGTAATCAACCACTTACATTCACCTTGCTTTACAGCACTGTTTTGAATGATGTAACAGACATGACATGGAGTAACAGATCTGACAGGTAACAGACATGACAAAGCAAACAAGCATGTGTGAACCTGAAATGGTTTTGCAAAAAATCTTCAAAGTAGCAACTTAACTACTGGACACGTGTACTATTATGTCCTCTTGATCTTGACTTTATATGCTGTTATTTGTGGAAAGCACAACACAAACAGATCTGACAGAGTAAAAATGCACGCTTAGACTAAAACATAAAGCAAGAGTATGACACACAAACTCGCCAAATCAAAATGGTTGAACATAGCAATACAATCAAAATGGGTTTTGTGCATCATCTTGGCTTGTGCTGACATCTGTGGGATTTCTTTTTCAACTGTGTATCCGTAGGAACAGAATGATGTAACAGACCTGACTGACTTACTGCACTAGAGTAATTATGTAATCATGTTTAAGGAAATATATACTCAGACATAAATGAAGAACTTTTGACAATATCAAATGTTTCTTTAATTTTTTTTCTCAATTACATTATTAAACAAACCTTTATCTGGATATAAGCATGCTACATTTTAAAAACTTAAGTAGTATGGACACGGCATTTTAGCTGTCACTATGAGAATTTTATTTTATTCTCGTGAAATCTTTCAAATGAAGGAAATAATTCTTGTAACGTTTACTACATTAGTATTGAAACTACTCACTGTTAGGAATTTATAACTCTATCGTTATAAATGCAATAATGGGAAGGGTAAAAATTGATGGACATCATTTGTTATACAAATTCTGCAAATGACCCAATTACGTATCTTCATTTTATCTAATCGGTATCAATTTAGTTTCAAGATCGCCACTTTCACTGTTATGCAATATTATACGAGTCGAAATGCTCTTTTTGTGTGTGTGTTTAAAGCTATTAAGAAATGCCTGGAAGTGCACAAGCATGTTTGGCGCACTTATTCATTCATTAGATTCCATTCTGCATTTGTTCGGCATTTAGCATTCTACACCATAATTATAATTCTTACTATATTCTACATAAGATAACGAATGACCTACAGGTGAAGCCAACCATCCTATCAAACAGCCAACATTTTGTTGAGCGGGAAGCCTACATGAGCGGTGATTAGGCTGACTGAAATTGTGGGAAAATGTAGTGTGTTGGCGGAATGAGAGAGGGAAACGGGAGTAACCCGAGAAAAACCCCGTGAACGTCTACTTTTTCTACCACAAATTACATCAATAGCAGTTCGGAAATCGAAGCCTGGCCGCCTGAATGGAACACAAGTGAGGTAGCACTTGAGCCACTTATGCGGCTAGAAATAGTGGAACTATCATGTCCTGAAAATGGATGACTCCTGCATTCTACTACACATTTACGACTAAAACTGTAGGCCAACTGGTAGATGACATTAAGGACAATCAACAGTTGACTGAAGAAGTTAACAACTACTAAAAAGCTAGAAACAGGAGAATATTTTCGTACATTAAATGATGATGATTTATATTTAAATAGTTTCTTAATAATACATTTTTTTTACCACGCTGTATAGGTAAACTTCTGTGTTACATAGGTAATAATAATAATAATAATAATAATAATAATAATAATAATAATAATAATATATTCTGTATATGAACACTGGAAGTAAATCCCGAAAAGACAAAGTATTATGATTATAATCCATGTTGAATCTTTTGTACACTACTTTTAACACTTGAATATAAATAATTGATTAAATGGCGATCTTACTCATGTTAATTATCTAAGCATGTGTGGCTTACAGCTGTTTCGGTGTTGCTTAACACCATCCTCAGAGCCTACTAGATCTCGGCGCTATCTCAACCTCGCTGCCTGTTGTGTGGGTGCGTTCGTGTGATGATGAGTTGTGTCAAATAGTGTATGTGTTCTGAAATTGATCTGTGTGTTGAGAATTTGATTAGGATGTGTTTTAATGTGTCTGCACATTTCATATTGTGCTTGTGTGTTGAGATTTTGGTTTTTGGGATGTATGTGTAGGATTTCCATGTCTGTATTTATGTTATTGTATGTGTGGTTATGCCGAACACATAACTAATGCTAACCACAAATACAATAACATAAATACAGACATGGAAATCCTACACATACAATCCAAAAACCATAAACTAAGCACACTATAACAATATGAAATATACAGACACACTAAAACACACCCTAATCAAATATATATATATATATATATATATATATATATATATATATAGGCTACACTAAATAAAAGCGGCGACATACTACAGCCTTGTCGAACTCCTATTTTAATTTTTTCTATTTTATCTGAATTTGTCCCATGCATCTTTATTTTGGGTTTTTGTTGCCTACATATTCTTAATGACAATTAGATGTAATGAGATACCTCGTGTATTCTTTATAATTCGTTGTTCCTGATCATCGCTTTGGAATATTAGCCAGCGTATCTCACAACTAAACTCTTTGCCCGAGATCAAACCCTGTTTGGGACAAATTATCTACTTTAGTTCTGATCTTGGATTTTCCCTCAACCCATCTTTCCGTCATCCTGCTATATGAGGCGAATAAAATCGCAGCAAAAAGAGTGATCTAACCTCATACATAATTCATTACAATTGCTACAAAAGGAAGCAGAGTTGCAAATGTCTCCATGCTAATATGCGAGGCGTAAAGATGTTGTTGTTCCCTGAAATTTAAGCGTAATTTGAGAGAGAAGGCGTTTAGATTTTCACACACGCAGCAGGATATACATCAGACCTTAGAAGCAAGAAATTCTGGAAGCTTGACTGTATCGTTTCCTGTTTCCAGAATTCGCTCATCTCAACTCAAATCACTGAAAACGAGTACACTCATGTATAAAATAATGAAGGCGGTAAGATCCAGTGATATTCCAATTTACTTTGTAAGACGATGCCGAAAATCTCTACGTTTCCTTTAGGAGACGAGTTAGAAGTACGTGTTTAAACATCGCACGTAATAGCTTATAAGCAGTTTTTATTTATTTTTTCGCAAGTCAGATGTTGTGCGGCCTCCATGAATCCTCCGTGCACTTGTAGTTTATAAAACAAACCTGACTTCATCAATAACCAGAAGAAATTAGTTCCTCTATAAAAAAGAGGAAAGTAGTTTTCTAAGAAAGAAAATATGGCGGGTTCGTGCATGTATTATGTATAGGATCTCGTCTGCGTCTCCTCATTACAGCTTCTGTTTTCTGCCACCTCCGGCTGTGGCGCTGTAGGAGTCCATGTTGGGCAGGAAAATCCACGGCCTCCTTGCCGTATATAAATCTAAATGAAATATAGACTTTGTGTAATATGTTGTGTCTAGGACATGGTGGGTGAGCATGTAGGAGGCTTTAGTTTTCCACTTAACTGCAGCACTTTGCACTAAAAATTATAGCTTACTTGTGGAGAAGAACCATGTACTTAGGACTATTTTTCAGAAACTGTCTCAGGTTCATAACCACGTGATATATTTCCTGCTTGACTCAGCATTGTACTTATACTTGCGTTAAAAAGGAAAGACAAATTCTGTTGTGTTTGTTTTCATGATGTAGTAAAACAGGAACTCACTTCTTAAACTTTTTCATTTAAATCTATTGTTAGAGAATGTGTTTTCTTTCTAAAAAAGAAAAATGAAACTACATAAATAATAAATATGCTTACCCTTCGAGTCGAAAGTTCCGTGTTTAAAATCTGACCATGGATAATGGATTTGTACTAACTTACTTACTTACAAATGGCTTTTAAGGAACCCGGAGGTTCAGTGTCACTGTCACATAAGCCCGCCATCGGTCCCTATCCTGTGCAAGATTAATCCAGTCTCTATAATAATATCCCAGCTCCCTCTAATCCATTTTAATATTATCCTCCCCCCTACGTCACGGCCTCTCAAAAGGTATTTTCCCTTCCGGCATCCCAACTAACACTCTATATACATTTCTGGATTCGCCCATACGTGCTACATCCCCTGCCCATTTCAAACGTCTGGATTTAACGTTCTAACTATGTCAGGTGAAGACCACAATGCGTGGAGTTCTCCGTTGTGTAAATTTCTCCATTCTCCTGTAACTTCATCCCTCTTAGCCCCAAATATTTCCCTAAGAACGTTATTCTCAAACACCCTTAATCTCTGTTCCTCTCTCAAAGTGAGAGTCCAAGTTTCACAACCATACAGAACAACCGATAATATAACTCTTTTATAAATTATAACTCTAAGATTTTATGACAGCAGACTAGATGACAAAAGCTTCTCAACCGAATAGTAACAGCTATTTCTCATACTTATTCTGCGTTTAATTTCCTCCCGAGTGTCATTTATATTTATTACTGTTGCTCCAAGATATTTGAATTTTTCCACCTCTTCGAAGGATAAATCTCCAATTTTTATGTTTCCATTTCGAGCAACATTCTGGTCACGAGACATAATCATATATTTTGTCTGTTCGGGATAGATTGATAAATATATAATAAACACGAATAATAGATTCCTTCGAAAGGGGAGCAGAGATAAAATTGAGGCTCAATTATTTGCACGACATTTTCGTTATTTATGTCTGCAAGAAATCTGTCACACTGTTTTTTTTTCGTAATATGTAAATATAATTACATTAAATTAACGTACAAATATAATTTTCCGTACAAAATGCATTCATGCTATAATGTTCTCGAAGAAATACTTATACAGAGTGTAAAAAATGTATCCAATATTTTAGGAAGTGACAGTTTGCATCAAAACAAGAAAAGAATGTCGAATAAACATGGGTCCTACAACACATACTTTCTAAGATCTGAACGCTTATTCGTAGGAGGTGCTCAATGTGACGTCCATTTATGGCAGTTCCTCTGCCCTTCGACGTGAGGGATCACGCACTCTTCGAAATTGACCTGGTTGTTCTTGATAACCAAAATTCTAGGGGATTTAGTTATGAGGAACGAGCAGGCCAAGGTATGGGGCCTCCCCAAACAATTCAGCGGTCCTCAAGTTTCAGCATTAGGTGTTCACGCTCATTGCAGAAAAAAATGTGCTGGTATGCTATCATACATGAACCACATCTGTAGTCTTTGCTGACGTGGCACATACTCCAGCAAGGTAGGCAATAAGTTAAAAAGATTGTCTTGATAATGAGCCCAAGTTAATCTCTGTGGTAGCACGTACGGCCCTTAATCTATTGCCAAGAACGCCTGCCCATACGTTGATTGAGAATCGGTGCTGATGCCTTATTTCTTCAATTGTATGGGAATTTTCATCAGCCCAAACATGGTGATTACGAAAATTCACAACATAAACTCTGCTGAACCCCGCTCATATCCGCAACCAATCTTTTATTTTCAGCATTCCTTGCGATGTATCATTATTTCATGCCAGGGGTGCCAACTACGGTATGATTATCTGGTAATCTACTATATTGTAGGGCAGAAAAATGGATTGCCATGAATGGGCGTCACATTGAGCACCTCCTATGAACAAGTGTTCAGATCTCAGAAAGGATGTGTTGTAGGGCCCATGTTTATTAGACATTTTTTCCTTCTTTTGATACATACTATCACCTCCCAAAATAGTGGATACATTTTTTAACACCCTGTGTATGAAACGTAATTCCTTCTCTAAGACGAGAAGATATTGGGTATAAAAGAAATAGCAGAAGTTTATTTGCTACCACTTTATTGAAAGCAGCAGTTTCTTAGTTGATGCGATAGATATGTGATGAGAAAGTAGATGCATTCTGCATAGCAGTGTTTATTGCTTAATCTGCCGTAGTCAAAAACACTGTAAGCATTCCTGATTTCTTCCTTTGATGTTTATATACATCATGAAGATTAAATATTACTAATAATTGTATTTAATGAGGAAAACAAAATGTTTAAATAATTATAGAACGTTTTTCATTCTACCACTACTTTATCTGTATAAGAACTAAACACTTTCTTACAATCCTCGCCTTTGAATGCTACATCTGTTGTTCAAGGCTGTGAGGAACTAGACTAAATAAAACACTGTCTCTGAAATAAGAGAATGTGATTCACATTGGACTTCTCTTGTTAAATGCAGGTCTAGATGGGAGAAAGAGTGTATTACTTCATTTTTCGTCCACTATACCTAAAATACAATACAATTAATAATACTTATCTTAGCCTAGTGACGTAGTGTAGGCCTACGAATTGTCAAACTTTTAGCAACTGTCAGAAATAGCTCATTACTTCACATGTGAAATAATTTGTTGATTAAAAACAAACGTTTCATTTACTTCCGGCAACTTGACAACAAAGGAATTCTTATATCTTACTAGGGCTTTATACAATTCATTATGGGTAACAAATATGATGTTGTATCATAAGTAAAATGATAATAAAATAATTACAAGGAAAGGATAGAAAGTTGTGTTACACGTAGTTCAAAGTCCATTATGTGCTCATCAAAAATTGTGACACTTACGCTACTCGATCGCGTCATAAATGCTCACTCAAAATAATGCAAGTCTTTATAAGATAAATAAACATTAAATAACAACTATAATAGCTAAAATATAACAATTTAATAGAACAAATAAAATACAATAAAATGCAATGACATACAATGTAATAGAATGGAATACAATACAATGCAATGCAATGGAATACCATGGAATAGAATAGAATGGAATACAACGGACTGCCATGAAGTACACAGTATTGCCATAGAATACATTGGAATATCATGGAATACCATGGAATACAATTTCTGCAGTAAATGTAACTCGAAATATTTTAATATTTCACCAGACCCAATAGAATTAATTGTATTTCCACAATGATTATTGAGGGTAACAGTGTCATTGTTGAGATCACCTTATTTAATATTAATGAGGTTACATTTTTGTGGCTTTATATTCAAACCTATTGAATCAGTCATTTAAGACACCACACAAGTCCATTTTTAGCTAAGACCAATTTACTCCGCTTCTGATATTAATACATGTATTTGCACGTCTGTAGGTGAAATTATTTCCCTGAAGAGGATTATAATGTCAAATAACGCACCTGAGTGCTGTAGTGTCGTTCTTCAATAATATAAGATACCAGTGCTTGCACTTTAAAACGTTTTAGAATTTTATTTCTCCTTTTGTAATATGGAGGAAAAATACATATGTAATACATTTTGTACTCAAATAGATTTGTCCTCATTAGTTTAAATACAAAATAAATGGAAAGTATGATAATTATAGCAATATTTCAGGGATTTCAGACACGATACATGTTCACGAACTTCACCCTGGTGCTCTCAAATATAATAAAATTAAAGGTTGCTTTAATATACTTTGAAACATTCCAATTAACGTTATAAATCCGCCCTAAAAGATAAGAGCGGACAAATACAGGGTTTTTTTTGCAGTTTTCTCAAAACTTGTAGCTATGGTCATGTATAGTTTATTAAATAACCGACTCAGTTTATGATCAATTTTGAATCCTCAAATCAATTAATATAGAAACTGGTTCAAGATCCTTAGTAATGAGAGCCAAAATATCGGCGAAGTCAAGAATTGGAATAGAGCTAACAGTAGGAGAAGTCCAACGTCGTGGCTGAGGGGTTAGCGAGTCTAACTCCGAACCCAGCGATCCCGGGTTGGATTCCCGGTAAGGACGAGTTGCCTGGGTGAGGTTCTTTCGGGGGTTTTCCCGCACTCCTATGGTTGAATATCAGATAACTTTATCATGCGATTGGAACCCCACTCATCTTCGCAACTTCCTTTCCTCCCCCATCATTATTTCCTTATCACCCCGTTTCTGGTTTTTCAGATCACTCATCAGGCGACCTCCCGAAGCTGCTGACTCTCACGACCGGCCTCCGTGGAATATGGTTCAGCGATGTTGGATGGCTTCTGCAATGGCACCCTAGGCGGACCTACTCGGGGGAGAGGTTTCGCCTCAGACCGACAGGGGGACCTTGGAGGAAGTTGCCGAAGCAGGAATGGTATATGGATTATGTCGGCAGTAGGGACCTGTCGTTAAGGCGGTCGAGTGGTTAGGTCGGTGCGCGTAGAGATCGGTGGGCAAGCAACTCATCCCATAGTGTTGGGTGTACAATAGACCTCAGGTCGTAGTGCGTGGCATGTTCCCTCCCTCCTAACAAGGAAAAACTCATAAATGAACAGTTATTGCAAATGAAATACATTTCACAAAGTGTATAAACTAATTACATATCATGTAGTATAAAATGGACTGAAACATGAACTTTGAAAGACATATCCACCTATCTTCAGGGTCAGATGCATTAAAATAAAACATAGACTACATATGAGGTGCTAAAATGAGAGAAATTGGTGTGGGAAGGATAGTAAGAAGAACCAGAATGGACAATCACGTAAAGAGCTATTCAGCTTTAATCAGTATGAACAATAGACTTCGAGGTACACCGTACACAGTAAGTTAATTGGGGAGCATGGGACATCAAAAATATCTGGGCACAAATTTAATTTTCATTAGTGATGCTGTACGACGAAATTTAAAATATTTATGTTTTGAAATGATACAAAATAATAAATTGCGACGAAGTGACCGACGGCCATATTTATTCTATTATAGCTACTTTCAAGCCAGACACGGTGCACTCCACCTTTCCGTGTTTCTTGTACAGTTCCTTTAGTACATAATTTTCATTCACAGACATTTTCTCATGTATATACAGTATGTACATGTAAGCCAGCACATTAAGATGCTTCTCCTCTGTGCTGTTCCTAAGGTAGGCCTACGTTTTCTTAGTGATGAAAATGTTATTTCAGAAGTACAAGTAGGGTAAACATTGGTAATTTCGTGATAATTTCATGAAAATTAATTTAAAATGCAAATGTTTAAATATATCCTTATTTCGATTTTTTCATCTAAAAGACGATGATTTGCTGTACATATCTGGAGACATAAAAGATTGGACGAGTTCTTGAGCATGTGCCAAAAACCACTTTTACAAATTAAGCTAAATGGTTGGTTATTTCGTGATACCCTAGGCAATTTCGTGATATTGCATTGATAATTTCGTGAGAGGTAGAAGAAATGTGGAAAAATTCATTAGTCAAATGAAATTCTGATTAATTGTTAGAAGATTTCAAACATAGTAATTCCATCTAATATTCACAGCAAGAAAACATAGAAATACATATTAACACATAATAAGAATGAAATCAAAGTAAAAATTGAAACTGAAAAGGCATCTTCTTTGCCCTGAAAGGGTGAACACTTTAATTACGGACTTTACTATAGCCTATATTACTAGGGTAACTCCAAAAGTAATGCATAACATTTGTTTACAAATTATATTTTTATCCTACAGCTTTGCTATTTTCACAGAATGTAGATGCATCCTTTAGAAAGAAAATGTCATTTTTCCACATAATCCCCGTCCCTTTCAACTGCCTTACGTAACCTAGGAACGAGGGCCTGTAGACCAGCACGGTAAAAGTCTGGACCAACACGTCTGAGCCACTCTTTAGCAGCGTGCACAAGGGAGTCATCTTCTAACTTCGTTCCGCGAAGTTATCCTTCAGTTTATTAAAGAGATGGTAATCGCACGGTGCCAGTTCAGAGCTGTAAGGCGGGTGTTTCAGTGTTGTCTATCCGAATTTTCTGATCTGGTCTGTGGTCTTGTGACTGACATATGGCTGTGCGTTGTCGTGCAATAGCAGAACATCCAGGTTCTTCCGATGCCGTCGAACACGACTCAGTCGAGCTTGAAGTTTATTGAGAGTTGCAACATACGCGTCAGAATTAATGGTGGTTCTGTGTGGCATGATGTCTACAAGCAAGAGTCCTTCTGAATCGAAAAACACAGTAGCCATAACTTTTCCTGCCGAAGGTGTACTTTTGAATTTCTATTTCTCTGGAGAATTTTCATGATGCCACTCCATTGTCTGCCTCTGTCTCCGGTCCAAAATGGTGGAGCCATGTTTCATCTTCCGTCACAATTCTTGCAAGTAAGTCATTTAGTACTTATCATTGGCACTTAGCATGATAACAAATCAAACAGAAACTACACTGAACCCATTGCGTCTCCCATTTCTTTTTTGTTATCACATCTCATCTTCAGATTTCTAAAATTCATATTGTAATACAATTTTTAAAAAGTATAAAATGTAGCGCTTAATGCTCAACAAATTTCGCCTCAAACAGCTAAGATTTGTGTCAGTAAAGCTAAGCCTGAATGGCGAATACAGCTGTATCTAACATTCCAAAACCATATCCTAAAATTTCATGAAGATACAATAAATCTTTCTACCAAATATCATATGCTTACCTATCATATGCTCATAAGCTTGTAATGCAATTACAAACATCCACAAAATTTGTACGCCTGAGAAGTCGACGCAAACTTGCTCTCTCCAAACATAAAAGCTCACTGAAGCAGCTACAATAGTCACACAAAGCGTAGCTGTATATTTCTGGAAACTGGACGACATATACAATCCCTTGGCGGAAATTTGAATCTCGTAACGCCATTGGTTAGTTCACGAAAGAGCAAAGAAAAAGTATCATGAAATAACCACTGCCACGAAATTACCAATGTTTACCCTACTAATATTTCCTTACAGAAAGAGTTTACATTATTGTGAACATTTTTTTTATTACTGGAAGTAAGTCACTATTGTAATGTTGCTGAGCTAGAACAGCGTTTCGTTTTTTCTCGGGCGCTCTGGTCCAATCTCCCCCCCCCTCCCCTCACGCTGCGCCAATGGTTTAGAGCAAATATGGATTTTCTTTTGTGTGCTTTAGGAACATGTGGAGTGGTGTTCCATGTGTTACATAAAACTGGAATGCACACTAGAACACTTGAAAAAAATACACATAAGCTTACTAATATATTTTGTCCCACGCCGTGGAGTCGTGGCCTAAGACATCCTGCCAGGGCTCTCGTTACGGAATGCGTGCTGGTTCGAGTCCACATGGGAGAAGAAATTCTCTCATAGAATTTCAGCCAGTGTATGGGACCGGTGCCCGCCCAGAATCGTGATACACTTGGGGAGGTACGACAGGTATCGAAATCCGGTTATGAAAGCCAGCTATAATGCTTTCATTTTGGTTGGATGATCGTTCACATCTGCTTCGGCATGCTTAAAGGACTGTAAGGCCACGGGTTATTTTTATTATAAATATATATTTAAATTCCTTAATGGCTTAATATACCACCATCCTTGTAATAAATTGGCAGTTCTTTGGGCGCTAGTAATTGGGGCAAGAACAATATGAAGGGTTCAGAGCCACAATGGGCCAAGCGCCATTTATTAAAAACGGAGAAAGCAAAGGTTAAAGTTAAGTAAATACCATAATTTAATGAAGACTGACATATCATATAGTTTTAATGTATATACTTTATATTACTTGCTATATGTTTCCACTGCATTATGGTAATAACTTCATTTTAACCCTTGTTTTCTACGGTTTCAGTAAATGGCGCTTGGCCCCACTATGGTTCTGTACCCTTCATATGTGACAAGAACAATATTATTTCCGAATTTCAATTTCTGAGAGAAGTACTTCGTGAAAACTGTTACTCGAGTTGTGAACTTGGTAAGATGATAAGAGGAAGGAAAAAGGAGTGTCCGAAAAAACTGACTTTCAGACAAAGGTTTCGTGTATGATTATTTGCCTTATTGCCTCCTTACTCTTCACAGTAATGAATTGATATACTGAAGCATTTCTCTTTGTTAGATGTATACATTATGATAATAAATATGCGAGACAATTTTTATAAAATAATAGTTTACAAATGGTAAGAATACAAAGAGACTTATTTTTGCACTTGCGAAATATTTTTAAACGAGCCACCAGGAGAGTTAAAAAAATCTCACAGGTGCAATAATGTGTCGCTTTGTTTTGCTGTATACATGATTCTTTTCATAATCAAGAATGTTGAATAAACATTAGATCTGAATCTTTCAGTTTCTGTGAAATTTAAAAATAACTTTATGAAGTATGAATTGAAGGTTCAGAGCCATAGTGGGCCAAGCGTCATTTATTAAAATCGGGGAAATCAAGGGTTAAAGTTAAGTGAATACCATAGTTAAATGAATATTGACATACCATTTAGTTTTAATATGCATACTTTATATTACCTGCTATATGTTTCTTTGAATTATTGTAATAACTTAATTTTAACCCCTGTTTTCTCCATTTTTAATATACGGCGCTTGGCCCACGCGCCTAACGCAGGATTAAAGAAACACAAAAGAGAATTATTACTTTTTCATAAAAATATTATCATCATCAAAATTGATCAATGAAAACTATTATCATCACTATTGATTGGTAATAAATTCTAACCACGCAGGTAATATAATTATAATGGTTTTCATTACAAGTTAAAATTATTATCAATATCATTATTGATGCTCATTGACACGTCTTCTAACAATCAATATTAAATGTTAGAAAAAAGTAGTGCTACAAATGAGACTGAAAAACTTGAAAAAAGAATGGTGTGCTAACTGACAAAACAAGATTTTAAAATGTGTGCAGGAATCAACATCCAAACAGAGATCTACTAAGACCATCAACATCTTCTGGGTGTTCAGTGTCGGAATCTGGATAACATTTCTCACTGATTTGTTGCTAGATTTCCAGAAGTACTGCAACACCAGAGAGGTCAACAGTGCTATGAGATTTCAAGAAGAAGATACCTTAGAACGAACGAAGTGGCGATTAGGAGTGGGAAGGCGGCACTGCTACTTCCTGTAAGAGCCTGTCCACATTTGTGACTTTCAATGGATTCATTTTCTATTGCTGTAGATAATGAAGGTCCTGATGAGGCCCTGCTGGAACTTCTCCCTCGCTTACAGAGTACACTTGAAGATGGGGTTGTTTTGGAAACGAAAGCAAGATTTTGTTTGAAATTGAACTGTATTTCTTTTTCTAGTGAAACACATGCGTTTTACTTCAGATATTTGAAATGGAAATAAATTTGTCATTATATCTCTAGAAAAACCCTTCCAGTCATGTATACGAAAATCATTATCCAGGTGTAGAACAGTTGCGTGATTATTGATGATAATCTTGTCCTCTCCTGGATACACAATCACTTTCTTTTACGAACAAATTTTTCAATGCTTCCTAATAATCTGACGCAAAGGAGAAAACTGTGGCCGACAAAGGAAACAAGAGTTCTACAGATTTGAATTGTGGAGGAGCTTCATTTTGTAACCACCAGCAGGCCATGGGAAGCATTATTGAGTTCTTATTTTGAGATTCATATCCATCGGAGACATAGCAAATTTGTTCTATTGAGGTGAGATCAGTGGACTGAAATCTGTGATGAATGACTGATGCAATTTCGTTACTTCCTTAGGGTGCTTCATGTTCAAGCCATGTCTCAAAAGTATTCATCCGGTCACTTCTTGCAATGAAAAGGAAAGTGAAGAACATGAAAATTAAAAGTCAGTCAGTGCATTTGGAAATGAAATTCTCCATTCATTAGCGTATTAAGACGTGACAATATAATAAATATATCTTAAAATAGTGGCTTATAAAAACAAATTGAACAAATAACATTTCTTTGGAAAAAGTAGTGACGCAAAAGTAATCGTACATTATCATAACAAAATAAATTTACATTCCGTCAACTGCATATAAGCACCCTGTGGACCTTCCTTTGGAAGAAATTACTGCTTGAAGTCGTCTTGGCATGGCTTGCACAAGGTTTCGTGTCACTGTTTGTCCTATTGTGTTCCATTCTTCAGCGAACCATTGTCTCCAACTGTCTTTACTTGTAACCTGCCTTCTTTCCTTGTTTGCTTATGTGTCCACCACAAATGTTCTATAGGATATAAATAGGAGACTATAGCACATGAGGGGTATTGTATAGTAGTCATTCCTTGACAACCTATGCAGTGTGTCTCGGGTCGTTATCCTGCTGAAAGAAGAAGTCGCCATCGATGTCTAATTTTTGCATAATTGGTGTCATATGCTGTTTTAGGATGTTTAAATAATCTATCTTGTCCATAGTTGTAGCTATTTCGTAGTATTCATGTCCTCCAGCCTCCGTCTTACACTCCATATCATTACGCATGCCCCCATGTTTTATTGGAGGCTGTAGGTTCTTAGATTGAAGCTCATCGTTCTTCTTTCTCCATATTCGTCGCTTGTCACAGAAATCAAGTAAGGGAAAATTACAATCATCAGTAAATAATACTCGTTTCCAAAACTCAGGTGGCTTGCTAGCTAACATATTGCTTTGAAAATTCTAACCTCTTCTTGCGGTTCACTTTACTGACCCAGGGCTTTTTCTGGCTTATACGCCCATTCAAACAACCTCTATGAAACACCCGTCTAACCCTTTCGGTGCTGATGTTCTTACCAGCATGGCAAGAAGTACAGGGTCAGAAACATGAGGACTTTTCTGCACAGCTCATGCAATGCTTCTCTCTTCACGCCATGTCAGCTTCCTTAGTTGTTCTGTTCTTGGTGTATTGACTACGAATGATGTGATCTTAAATCTCTTAGTGATACTGGCTATTGTTATTCGCGGTATTCATGTTTTACTGGAAATTTCTCTTTGAGAGTTTCCTTCTTAATTCATTCACTCATTCATAGTGTTCTGCCCAAGGGCAGGTCTTTCACTGCAAACCTAGCATTCTTCAGTCGTTCCTATTTTCTGCCTTCCTCTTTGTCTCCGCATATGATCCATGAATCTTAATGTCGTCTAAGGGAATTCGGGGGAATATGGGCACATGGGGAATATGGGCAATATTAAGTTTTCATGTCAAAACTCTTGCAAAGAATGATGCTTCTTCGCTAATAACGGTTAGTATAATGTGAGAGTATCGTAATGGTTGCTGTACGATGCGCGCTATGCAGTACTATCTCGTATTGTTGTTAAAACAGCCATCTAAATCGTGAATATTGACTTCCAAGTATACTAAAATTTCACAACACTTATTTTAGATATGTTATATGCAGTAGATTACACATGAACTTTAGAAAATAGTTTAAATCTAATAGTATACATACAAAATACACATCTTTAACTGCCGTTTTATTGCGTCAGAAGTTGTTTTGTGAATAGTTATGGTAGTGCCAACTGTTCAAAGTAAACCCTACATGTCGGGGTAATATGGGCGCTAATGTTCGGAGGAATATGGGCAAGCATTACAGTTCATGAAAATGACTCTTCAATCTTGATGAAAATGGCCTACAAATGATTACAAGAGCGAAAGATGTCATTGCACACAAAGCACACAAAGTGGTGCATTGCATTTACTCTAAACTCCAAAGAAAAGGGAAAAACAATTACCCTTGTGGCCTGCTTCAATGCAGCAGCGAACTACTTTTCTCCAAGTATCATTATAAATGGAGTGAGGACAATAATGACTGAAAGAAGAGCTGCCTGCTGCCAGTAAGTTGTACTCCAACAAGCAGTCTGCCTACATTAACGGAGATACGAGGTATAATCACTAAATTCCGAGACCTGTCCCATAAGTGGAAATAAAACTACCTCATTTAAATGTGGCTGCCATCACCTTCAAGGTAGTCCTCTTGGGCAGCTATATACTGATCCCAGCGTGTCTGCCATTTTTGGAATGCCTCTTGGAAGTTGCGTTCTTGAAGCCTGTCAAGCACCTTCTGCGATTCGCGTTGGATCTCCTCCACAGTGCTAAAACGGTGACCCTTTAGCTTGAATTTCATCTTCGGAAACAAAACAAAAAAAAAGTCGCAGGTGGCCAAATCTGGTGAATACGGGGTGAGGAACGACGACCATCTCATTAAGAGTACAAGACTGGAGTGTTCCGAGAGCTCTGTGAGCTGGAGCAGTGTCGTCATGGAGCATCCATTTGTTCTTTGTCCAGAGCTGTAGTCATTCATATTCAAAATGGACATGAGGATCATTATGCACAATTTGTCGAATTTTTTCGACATTTTCGCCATTGTTGCACGTGCGTGGTCGACCTGGCATCTCGTCGTTCTTCAGCGATGTTTCGCCATTTCTGAAGCACGAGTGCCACTCGAAACATCTCGCCTGAATCACTGCTTCATTCCCGTAGGCTTGCTTCAACATTCCATGGGCTACGGTTGCCGATTTCCCAAAGAATTTGACGTTGGCTCTCTGCTTTAGTTCCGAGTCCATCGCATTTCGCAAGTGCGCGGATGCATGTGCTAACAAAACCTTGTGTAACACAGGTTTCAATGAAGAGAGCGCTTCGAAACTTCGTGTCGCGTCTTTTCAAGGTCGTCTAGTGTCACTGCTGCGCACGCGTGTCAACACGTGATCCCTTCGCCCACAGCAGACAAAATCTCGGAATTTAATGATCACACCTCGTATATTTTTTCTCAATAATTAAGAATTTCTTTGCTTATTTCAACATCAGTAAGCATGTACCTACAATTTTGATAGTAGATGCAAGTGATTCACATAGTTGTAATCCTGACAGTCCTAACTTTGCAGAAAAAAATGGATTGTGCATGTTTCGTCTTCCTCCACACACCACAGCCTGGCTTCAATCAGCAGATAGTGATCTGTTTGGTCCTCTGAAGAAAGCTTACAACAGTAGTGCTACAGCTTTCTTCAGGCAACATAGGAGACATTTTACGAAGGTCGAGTTTGCTTCCATTGTCAAAGAAGCATGAAACAGATGTGTCAATGTATGTCTGGCTGTAAATACCTTCCGAGCTTCAGGCCCTTTTTCACTGCACATGAGTGTCATTCCTGATTATGCTTTACATTGACACTGCAGCATCAGGTGACAAACCTACAATTCATACAATTCCTTCAACTGATTCAAATGTATTAGAATCTCCTAACGTTATTCATCGCCAAAGAGTCACATCATCTGCCAAAGGCGTTACGCAATAACCATCACAAATTGCATATACAATATATAATATAATTAATACAGTTATATTTTCAAGTATTTTAAGTGTTTTTCACTTCTTTCAGTTGAGTATGATTCACATCATTAATGCCCATTTTACCCCCACACTCGGGGGAATATGGGCAAAACACATTAACTTGCATTTTCCAGTTTTACTTGTATACAATTAGGAGTAAGCAGTTAGGATTCTTATATAATATAGCTAAATAGTTAAGAAACATATCCCAGCTGTAAAATTATTTATTAGAAAAACCCGAGAGATATTGCACCCGAAATAGTACTAAGGTGCCCATATTCCCCCGACTTCCCTTATCATCTAATTTCTTTTGTCCCGAACTATTCTCCCGTTCACCATTCCTTCCAGTGCATCTTTCAGTAGGTAGTTTCTTCTCAACAGTGGCCCAGCCAATTCCTTTTCCTCTTCCTGATCAGTTTCAGCATCATTCTTTCTTCATCCACTCTTTCCAACACAGCTTCGTTTCTTATTCTGTCTGTCCATTTCACATGCTCCATCCTTCTCCATAGTTCTTTCTCCAGAGGTCCGCAGAAGATACTCCTTTTTCTATTAAAAGCTTCCTTGACCATTGCTATCCTCCTTTTGACTTCTTGGCTGCTACTCATGTTACTGCCTATAGTATATCCTGAAGCTGTCTAATGTAGATGAATAATTCGTTCGCATTCAACAATTGGTCCTTTCCCTTATTTTGACTCCGTTTACTTACAGACACTGCATGTATACTGACTGACTAAAAAACTAGCACATCATGAACTAATACAATGTAGAGTAAAGAAGGAGGACGAATACTCTTGTAGCACTATATCCTAGAGGATTTTTGTAATATTTATGAAATAATACAAAGCTTATTCTGGCTGCATTATGTTAAGCGTTTATTAAAGTTTAATGGATAATTTTTACGAGACATAATGCTTTCCTTATTAACTTTTCATCAGTAGGTCGGCTAGATGGATACTTCTGAGATCAACTCTATATGCAAATATATTGCGTGGTGATAATCTGAATCATGAAGTTGCTATACAACAATTTCATTAAAAATATAAGTTGCTTGATCTAGAAAACGGGGGAGTACGAAGTTTTGTTGATAGTCAAAAATTAATGTTACCAGATTTGATCGAAGTTTCTTTCATTGTTTTATAGGAAAAACTCTTAGCTCGCAGCAAATTAAGACGTTCAGCTAACAGAGATCTTAGCGTGAGCACATAATATAGCAATAAAATACGTAACTTCGAGAAAAACAAATGGACGAAAGTAAGGTTTCTTATCTTAAAATTGGTAAATAGACACTGAGAAGTATAGAACACAATTTCAACACATCCACCATAATAAAAATGATAATAAAGTTGACTGTAGCACGAAACACGCATGTGCTTTTGACATGACCCACTCTGTTTCACGCACTATAATAATACCTAGTGTCTTATCACAATCTGGCATATACAGCCACGAAGCTCAATACGTAAGAAATATGCATCCATAGATAGTTCCTAACCACTAGGATCGCTACTATCGCATCATCACATACAATTTGAAACAGTACCAGCACAGTCTATTGTTCCTAGTATCCTCATCAACTCTAGAGATGGCCGATATTTCACAAACAGATATTTTGTCACAGGTATTTTTTTGTCACAGATAAACCTGTGACTGATGACTCGAAATATCTGTGACAAAATATCGCTATCGAAATCTGCTCCGTATTCAGTACTCTGTGACTGATATTTCCTCCTCTACGTCGTGAGTTTGCGCATGCGCATGATACAATAACAGGAAACGGGCGGTGATACTTTATTATTTTTTCGTGATATTTTATTCAATATTATTTTTTGCAAAGTGATGATTTCTTGCAAAGTTATTAGCGACATTATAATAATATAATCGTGAGTCTGACATTTTGTTTTCATAGTCTGTATATATGTTTTATAAATGTTTTATGTATTCCACGAGATCTTTACATTTTCATATAACTGTGAATTTATATTAACTTATATTTTCCACTCAATTTTTACGTAGTAACAATATTTTTTTTAGTTATATTTTTAATTACAAACAGAATAGTTAAATGAGCCTACAACATTATTTTAATAACTTTACTTGTACTTCTCTAATTTATGTATGATCCAGTTTTAATGTATAGCTCTAACACGAACAATGCATCTTAGTATTAATTAAAATAATTAAACTTAAAATTATTTGTAATATGTTCATTATGTTGTTTATGGTTATTAACTCTTAGGAAATAGCGCAGTGCTTCCTAACATTGGTACTCATCTGGAGTGTTATTTCATCCCAATTAATAGCCTAATCAATGTTCTAAACTTGATATTTAGTGATATTTGTCTAAATATTATTAAAATAATCAACTTGCAAGTAATTTTCAACTTTTAAATATAATAAAACGGGATAGTAGCAAAAATTGGCCATTTTATAAATTCCAAAATGATCTGACATCTAGCAGACACTGCTCCATCAAATCATTCTCATTGCCCTTGCACATTTTTAAAATAGGCCTACACTTACACATAAGCGGGATAATTAATTACATTTGAAAATAGGGGGTATGAAACGTAAATCATGTTAATTCACTCTATGTCACTGAACATTATGCTCTTCCGAACTTTCGCAGCATTTCTCACAAACCGACAACAGTACCTATAGTATTAAAACCGAACGAGACAAAACTGGCTAATATGGTGGGTAACTTATTTGGCTAAACTAACCTTGAGGTAGTTTTCTTCGTATTCCCCTTATACACCTTGCATATACGAATCTGTGACAGATCAGATTTGGTTAGTTTAAGCTTTAATTATGCCTAGACATATACGATCAACGACTAAACTAGCGTTGAGGTAGTTCTCTTCGTACTCCGCGTATACACCTTGCATATATGAATCTGTGACAGTTTAGGTTTGGTTAGTTTAGGCTTTGTTATGCCTTGCATATACGATCAACTGCATCACCACAAAAATCAAATTCAACAATTTTCACTTTCGAAATCATCGAAAGTACCTCAGCGCTAGTTTAACACGATCAAATACTCTCCACAAAACATTCTTTATAAATGCAACGATTTTCACGTCCGAAATCGCCGAAACTACTTCAGCGCTAGTTTCACCATCTTATTATAAATGATGTAGTGATTACACGATTTAAATAATAACTCCATTGGTTTCCAGTACTTTATCTTGTGTAAAATCCTGTCTGCACAACTGTTCTGTTTTGTAATTATTTTCCAAAGTTTTCCTGAATACTTATGTTTCGTTAATTTTTATTCTATGACTCAATATTATATTGTTAATGCACGACTTAAAATAATTTATCCATTATATTATATGCAATAAAAAGGATCAATTTTTAAAACGATTAGAATAATCACATAACCTCAATTTCTCTACACCCAACTACATTTAAAAATTATCAACTGATTCAGTACTTACTTACTGGCTTTTAAGGAACTCGGAGGTTCATTGCCGCCCTCACATAAGCACCGCCACTGGTCCCTATCCTGAGCAAGATTAATCCAGTCTCTACCATCATATCCCACCTCCCTGAAATCCATTTTAATATTATCTTCCCATCTACGTCTCGGCCTCCCCAAAGGTCTTTTTCCCTCCGGCCTCTCAACTAACACTCTATATGCATTTCTGGATTCGCCCATACGTGCTACATGTCCTGCCCACCTCAAACGTCTGGATTTAATGTTCCTAATTATGTCAGGTGAAGAATACAATGCGTGCAGCTCTGCGTTGTGTAACTTTCTCCATTCTCCTGCAACTTCCCTCTTAGCCCCAAATATTTTTCTAAGAACCTTATTCTCAAACACTCTTAATCTCTGTTCCTCTCTCAAAGTGAGAGTCCAAGTTTCACAACCATACAGAAAAACCGGTAATATAACTGTTTTATAAATTCTAACTTTCAGACTTTTTGACAGAAGCCTAGATGACAAAAGCTTCTCAACCGAATAATAACAGGCATTTCCCGTATTTTGTCTGCTTTTAATTTCCTCCCGAGTGTCATTTATATTTGTTACTGTTACTCCAAGATATTTTAATTTTTCCACCTCTTCGAAAGATATATCTCCAATTTTTATAGTTCCATTTCGTACAATATTCTGGTCACGAGACATAATCATATACTTAATCTTTTCGGGATTTACTTCCAACCCTATCTCTTTACTTGCTTCAACTAGAATTTCCGCGTTTTCCCTAATCGTTTATGGATTTTCTCCTAACATATTCACGTCATCAGCATGGACAAGAAGCTGATCTAACCCGTTAAATTCCAAACCCTCTGTGTTATCCTGAACTTTCCTAATGGCATATTCTAGAGCAAAGTTAAAAAGTAAAGGTGATAGTGCATCTCCCAGCTTTAGCCCGCAGTGAATTGAAAAAGCATCAGATAGAAACTGGCCTATACGGACTCTGCTGTAAGTTTCACTAAGACACATTTTAATTACTCGAACTAGTTTCTTGGGAATACCAAATTCAATAAGAATATTAAATAAAACTTCTCTCTTAACCGAGTCATACGCCTTTTTGAAATCTATGAATAACTGATGTACTGTACCCTTATACTATCTTTTTTTTTCCAATATCTGTCGAATACAAAAAATCTGATCAATAGTCGATCTATTACGCCTAAAACCACACTGATGATCCCCAATAATTTCATCTACATATGGAGTTAATCTTCTCAAAAGGATATGCGACAAAATTTTGTACGGCGACAACAAATGTGATATTCCTCGAAAGTTACTAGAGTTAGTCTCGTCCCCCTTCTTAAAAATATGTACGATTATGGACTCCTTCCATTGTTCTGGCACAATTTCCTTTTCCCAAATTGCAAGTACAAGTTTATAAATTTCGCTAGATAATGCTCTTCCACCTTCTTGTATTAATTCTGCTGGAATTTGATCAATACCTGGAGACTTGTACTTTTTCAGATTTTCTATCGCAATTTCGACTTCAGAAGGGTGGGTTCCGGTATAAATCGCTATTCACATTTCACTGCTCTTCAATATTTTCTGTTAATTTTGACCGGTGTGAGAAAATATCGATGTAATTCGTGCATACTGTGCTTACTTATCGATATAAAATATCGGTGTGACAAAATCGCAGATAAAAGTCACAGATATTTAATTGTCACAGATACTTGAAAATATCGTTTAAGCTCATCTCTAATCAACTCAAGCTTTGTGACTTTATATACTAGGCTATGGTCTTATAGTTTAAGATGGCCAACATTGATCCATTTAAAGATAAAGATGACATGTCTCACTTTTAATCATTCATAAGCAGAAGGATGACTAGAGATGGGAACGATGTATCGGTTTTTACGGAATACCGATATTTTCGTTTTGATATATCGATATCGAAATTTTGATTCAATATGTCGTATAATATATCGGTTTTCTCATAAATTTATCGGTTTTTTAATATTGGATTTTGTTTTTGTGGAATTATTATGAACAACAAAATCCACACTAGTTAACTCCGATAATTCCCTGAGAGATGGCGTTAATGAAAGTGGGCAGTTACATAATTGTGTAATCTTGAAATATCCAATCCAATCAATGCCTTTCTCTCATTGGTTGGTCTAGAATTCGAATTCAAACTATTTAATATGCAGTACCAATTAATATTTGAGGAGAAAAATTCGCTCCGGCGCCGGGGATCGAACCCGGGTCCTTGGTTCTACGTACCAAGCGCTCTGACCACTGAGCTACGCCGAATTCAATCCACAACACTGGATCGAATTCTCCTCCTTCGATGTTTCCCTTTGTGGCCTGACTCCAAGTTAGGCTTTTATATGTTGACGTGTATCCAATGTCAACTGCCATTATACTAGGAGCGCACTCAGCTGAGTGACTTGTTTGGCCGGAATTCCGCAGTTACGTGCACAGTAAAAAAAAATCTATAATATGCAGTACCAAATTCAAAATCCAACGTGTGCGAACGTGAGACTGAGACGGGAGGTTTATCTACTACTGTTTTAATATTAATTTTTCCAAGGCAGGAGCAACTGCCACTCTGAAAAGGAACCGTTTGACTTAAAAACTTTTATTTCTATGTTTTTAAATGGAAAGAGAAACAAGGATGTAATATTGGTTTGAGATTTGTTTACGGCTAGGATTTCTATGCACAACCTAGTACTGACATTGTTTTCTTATTATAGCCTATATTTTAGTACATAACAATTTTATCCCCATAATCACCATCATCATTATAATCATCATCATTATTATCATCATTACCACCACCATTGAAATTTGGAATGTTGGAGTGTAACAATAACTTGCAATGGGAACTTACTATAGAAGGTTTGTATCAAATCAATTGTGAAGTTTGTTAAAACTTGTAACATTCTAAGTACTGTTTACTTACATTTAAAAATGATTATGTTGTTATCTAGAAAAGAGCATTATATTTGTATCTTCGATTGAATCCTATATAAATAATTGAATCGTGGATTAGAAAAAAAAACTGATGGAGATCCTAAAGAAAATTGGAGTGGACTGGAAAGAGAGAAGGCTTTTCAGTAACCTACAAATGAAACGAGTCAAAGGAGAAGAAATGTCAGAAGCAAGTGAAACAGGTAGAATAGTACGACAATGATGCCCTTTATCACGTACCCTGTTCAACATCTACTGGAGGATTTAGTGAAGAACTGTTTTCAGAACATGGGAGGAGTGATAGTAGGAGGAAGAAGAATGAAGTGTTTAAGATTTGCTGATATGGCATTGTTAGATAATACTGAAGGATAAGCTACTGGAGCTAAATGACAGCTGTGAGCAGGATGGAATGAAGATAATTGCCAACAAGACGCAAACCATGGTCATAGGAAGAAAGGTAAAGAAGGTAGACTTGTGAATTCTAATTGAGGCAGTAGAGCAAGTGGACAGTTTTAAATACTTGGGGTGTATTGTAAGCAGTAACATGAACTGCTGCCAAGAAGTCAAAAGGAGAATAGCAATGGCAAAGGAAGCTTTTAATAGAAAAAGGAGCATCTTCTGCAGACCTCTGGAGAAAGAACTAAGGAAGAGACTAGTGAAGTGCGTTGTGTGGAGTGTAGCATTATATGGGGCAGAAACATGGACATTACAAAGAAGCGATTAGAAGCATTTGGAATGTGGATATGGAGAAGGATGGAGCGTGTGAAATGGACAGAGTAAGAAACGAAGCTGTGTTGGAAAGAGTGGATGAAGAAAGAATGATGCTGAATCTGATCAGGAACAGGAAAAGGAATTGTCTGAGAAGAAACTACCTACTGAAGGATGTACTAGAAGGAATGGTGAACGGGAGAAGAGTTCGGGGTAGAAGAAGATATCAGACGATAGACGACATTAAGATAATATATGGATCATACTCGTATGAGGAGACAAAGAGGAAGGCAGAAAATAGGAAAGAGTGGAGAATGCTCTGTTTGCAATGAAAGACCTGCCTTTGGGCAGAACACTATGAATGAAAGAAAGTTTCAATGTCAAATACTGACCCATATAGAGTTCACTTAACACTTTCCCATTGTATAATTTAAGCTCATCTTACCTCCACCTTAATTTTGATTTAGGTTAGGGATTATATAATAATATTGAAAATGTATTATTTATGGTTGCAATTTTACATTTAATCTTTTGATTGTTATGATGTTACTTTCAATAATTCTAATAAGGAACAGGCTATTAAAATTTAAGTTTATTGTAGTAAATGTACGCCCACAAATATAATTGCATTAGTAGGCCTATCTATTAATTTGCTTACGGGATAGCGATATATGGAATCGTTTCGATATACCGATATATTTTTTGCAATACATATTGTTTATCGAAATTAGGTATGCAATATACTGCAATATCAATATATCGGTATTTGAATTATTTATCCCATCCCTAGTATTAAAAATATTCCTTCCAGCACTAGAGAAAAACCCCAAATTGGACCGATGTTCAATATGCCTGCAATTCTATTATTTGCTATTAAATCTTTGTAGTACATGAAGTTAATTATATGAAAGTTACCCAACATTCATCTGAGGAAGCAATCACGTTACTAATAAATAGTCACTAGCATTTTAAACACTATCAAACAAGTAACTAAAAAGGAAAATAACTTAATTTTTTCCATCAACTAAAAACACAGTTAGTTATATACATATAATGGTAATATATTATTTTTATGAATGTTTAATACTACAGTGTTTGGTTTCATATTTTCCGGAATGGCCGAAATATATATGAAAGGAAAACACGCCAAATGAAGATATAAGACAGGTCTCATTATAAAGCATGAGATACAGTATATGGCCATATCGTTATAGCTATTAAAACATAGCGCCTAGAAGGAAGCTGAATAATATGGAAAGGCCAAGTGCATAGGATTGAGGAAGGAGTGTATGAAAGCAAATGCTAAAATACAAACCAGTAGGACGAAGATATCGTGGTTACCCGTAGAGAAGATGATAAAATTTCATGAATTTGGGAAAGTTTACAGATCAAATATTCAACGAATAAGCTCACGCATTATAAAAGATGGTAGACAGGGAAAGGTTTTTAAGTTTTAATCGAATTAAATTTATTTTAAATACCTACTGAACATACTTCTTATTTTAAATTCTTTATTTGCAAACAACTCTTCATAAATCTTCATATGGGCTATTCTATATGAAATCTATCAGTAAAAAGCCTCGCATTTTTTATACTCCAATTTTTCCCTATTTATACAAGGTGCTGAGGAGAGTGCATCTGCAAAAAGTATACAATCGAACGGTTTGCATATTGTTGAGCGACAAATTTAGCGTATTTTAGAAAAATAAGCATTTTTCAGCGCTCAAAACTCTGGAACCATTTACTGCGGAACATTGAACGGGAGTTCATTTTGAAGCTGAAATTTAGTAGGTTTTGTTAAGAAGTAAGCCTTATTTTAATTGTATACAGAGAGACAGGTAATCTGATTTTACCTACTTTTAGGCGTTTTGCCAATTTGTAAAAACCTAAAAAGATATTGAGAAAAAACCTTGCATTATTAAGAGGGATTCGGCATTATTTGCTTAGTGGCTAAGCAATAACTTTCGAGGTTATTAAATAAATTATTTTCACACGACTAGACTTGAACGGCGCAGTACCGCACGCACTGGCCGAGAGCTAAAGATAAGCGAGCGTTGGGCGTCATATTGCTCCTGTGTTTATGAAAACCTGTGATAAAGCTAGCACAGCCATGACTACTAGACGACACATCACATGTTCATGTCTCCTGGCCTTGCTTACCTCGGCTATCTCCCGCCTCACAGTCAGCTGGTTAGTTCACGCGCGTACTATTTATTTTCTTTATTTCATATTTTCAATACTTTCTTATCAACGTACCACCAGTAAAAAATATGTGTTTATTTGTACTTTCAATGCGGAATCTAACCATTTATTTTTAAAATATTCTTTCCTTGGCAAAGGCGTCTTAAAGAGGAAAAATCTAAATTTCTCCATTTCCATGATAAGTAAGAAAATCTGTTCTATGTCACTATTAACTTTAATCTCTCATCATCAAAATAAACCATGATTTTGATCATTGGGTGAAAGGGTTTCGGAGCTACAACAGTTTAAATTTGCTAATTTTATGAAAGTACGATAAATTTAAATATTTTTAAATTAAACAATATGAAGTTCTGATGCATCAAACCTTTCACAAAGCATTGTATCACTGCTGTCTGCGGACAGAAAAAGTTTCATTGTATTTAAAAATTGCAAGGTCAAATTTCTCTATATTTCGGTCGATTTGAGATGGAATAGCTCATATGCTTTGACAAATGTCGTCCAATAAAAAGAGTCAATACGAAACTATCCTGTTGAAAATCCTCAAGACGTATTTAAAACTAGTAATGAATATTATTGAGTGCATCTATACAGGGTGTTTCAAAAATACGGGGCATAATTTCAGGTATGTATTTCCCACATGTACACAATCAAAATAGTTCATTACAACATGTGTCCGGAAATGCTTTATTTCCGAGTTATGGCCTTCACAACATTGAAATTCACCAGAACGTTTTTCTTTCCGCAGGTCGTTGCCGTCAAAGGAGACATTAAGAGGGCACTCTGACAGTTCATTTCGAGGCGAAGGTTACATTCAGTCTTGTGTAGGCGTTAGACTGTGCGACATGTATTCAAATCAAGAGCTGGCAGAGATACACTTCATGTACGGTAAGGCGGACGGCAATGCTGCGCTGGCTCGTCGTTTGTACCAGGAGAGGTACCCACAGCGACAATGTCCAGATCGGAAGACATTTGCACGTCTCCATTACCGTCTGTGCGAGTATGGAAAATTTAACTCTCCTGGTTTGGGAAGGGGACGACCAAGATCTACAACTCCAGAAATACAGGATGAGATTCTGGAGGCTGTGAACATGACTCCTTCTATCAGCACACGAAGGGTAGCGTTGCAAGTCAATGTTCCTCATACGACTGTCTGGTGACTGTTGAAAGAGTATCAATTGTATTCTTATCATTTGCAACGTGTACAGGCCCTGTCACCAGCAGATTAACCTGCACGAGTTAGGTTCTGTCAGTGGTTCTTGCAGCAGTGTGGTGTAAATCCGAACTTTCCTGCATTAGTATTATTTACAGATGAAGCACAGTTCACACGAGATGGCATAACAAATTTCCACAATCAGCATGTATGGGCGTATGAAAACCCACGTGCAACTGTTCCATCTCATCACCAGGTGCGGTTCTCCCTCAACATGTGGGCCGGTATCATTGGTGATCGATTAGTTGGACCCCATGTACTTGTAAACAGACTTACGGGGCAGGCGTACACAAACTCCCTGGAAAACACCATACCTCATGTTTTAGAAGACACTCCACTGATCAATCGTCAACACATTCACTCCTTGCATGATGGCGCTCCTGCACACTTCAGACGTACGGCTCGCCGGTACTTGGATCGAAGGTTTCCTGATCGATGGATAGGTAGAGGTGGCCCAATTGCTTGGCCTCCACGCTCACCTGATCTGAACCCTCTCGATTTCTACTTGTGGGGCCATTTAAAATCATTGGTTTATTCGTCTCCGGTGCCTGATTTGGAATCCCTTCGGAATCGAATTGTGGCATGTTCTGAGGAGATACGCAATATTCCTGGAGTTTGGGATCGTGTTCGTAGGTCAATGAGACATCGATGTGAGGTCTGTATTCAAGCAGGAGGTGGAAATTTTGAACATCTTCTGTAATGACAACGACCTGCGGAAGAAAAACGTTCCGGTGAATTTCAATGTTGTGAAGGCCATAACTCGGAAATGAAGCATTTCCGAACACATGTTGTAATGAACTATTTTGATTGTCTACATGTGGGAAATACATACCTGAAATTATGCCCCGTATTTTTTAAACACTCTGTATTTAGAGCTCCGTTATTAATGCTCTGTGAAAGGACACAATATACTCTAAACTAACTTATAAGTGTGGTTAAGGCTGTTTCAAACGAATATGTAACATATGCCACAAGTACGGTAGCGGCAAAGAGAACTGCCGTTGTGTTTCTTCGGTAGAGGAATAGCTATAGGTACAGGGTCTTCGGCCGCATCCATCATGTGGGTAGAGCGCTGTGATCATTTCATCTTAATAATCGACCCCAAAGTGTTGCCGAGTCCGGCTACTGCAGCCTTATTATTTTATTACAATTACAAAGTCAAGTCAGGTATCTCCGCGTCGTTTACACCTAAAAATTGCTATGGAGTCAGTTTCAAGTCCATAAATCATAAGTTACTGCACGTACACTGTCAGAGGAAAAGGTGAGGGGCACTTCTCATAATGTAAAAGGAGTTTAATTTTCAACTAATGCACGTGATTTATTTGTTGAAGACTCCGTACTATCTTCGGCGTTTATTATTTATAAGAGTACGCGAATTCCTACACAAAACGAGTACAAGTCGCTAAGTGGCATGTAATCCATCACGTTTTGCAAATCGTTAGTTTAGTGTGATGTCTGCAACCTTCTGTCATACGAGACACGCCCTAATTTGTCAAAGACAGAAGGAAATATTACCTTACGAATGTTAGATTGAAGTGAAGAAAAATTGCAATATGCCATTCACGAACTACACCTACTAGGAAAAGAAAACTATACTTTGAGTATATCAACTCATAAAACTAAAGTAATGGCCCACAGTTGTAAATTTACAATTCGTACAAAAATAGTAGTTGATAATAATCCCACAGAACAAGTATCTCATTTTGATTCTTTAGGTTGTAATATAACTTATGATGTAGATAGAGATATTGACAACAAAATAAGCAAATTTAAATGGATATAGGATAACACAGAGGGTTTGGAATTGAACGGGTTACATCAGCTTCTTGTCTATGCGGATGACGTGAATATGTTAGCAGAAAATCCACAAACGATTAGGGAAAACACGGAAATTCTACTTGAAGCAAGTAAAGCAATAGGGTTGGAAGTAAATTCCGAAAAGACTAAGTATATGATTATGTCTCGTGACCAGAATATTGTACGAAATGGAAATATACAAATTGGAGATTTATCCTTCGAAGAGGTGGAAAAATTCAAATATCTTGGAGCAACAGTAACAAATATAAATGACACTCGGGAGGAAATTAAACGCAGAATAAATATGGAAAATGCCTGTTACTATTCGTTTGAGAAGCTTTTATCATCTAGTCTCCTGTCAAAAAATCTGAAAGTTAGAATTTATAAAACAGTTATATTACCGGTTATTCTATATGGTTGTGAAGCTTGGACTCTCACTTTGAGAGAGGAACAGAGATTAAGGATGTTTGAGAATAAGGTTCTTAGGAAAATATTTGGGGCTAAGAGGGATGAAGTTACAGGAGAATGGAGAAAGTTACACAACGCAGAACAGCATGCATTGTATTCTTCACCTGACATAACTAGGAATATTAAATCCAGACTCTTGAGATGGGCAGGGCATGTAGCACGTATGGGCGAATCCAGAATTGCATATAGAGTGTTGGTTGGGAGGCCGGCGGGAAAAAGACCTTTGGGGAGGCCGAGACGTAGATGGGAAGATAATATTAAAATGTATTTGAGGGAGGTGGGATATGATGGTAGAGACTGGATTAATCTTGCTCAGGATAGGGACCAGTGGCGGTGCTTATGTGAGGGCGGCAATGAACCTCCGGGTTCCTTAAAAGCCAGTAAGTAAGTATGCGGAACAATAAATAGAACACTAAAAAATAAAATTAGAAAAGAAACAAAACCAATGTTCTATAAAACTATGGCAGTACCCGTGTTGACATATGGAAGCGAATCATGGATAATTAAAGAACGAGATAAAAGTAAATTACAGGCCGCAGATATGAGGTTTCTTCGCAGAGTAAAGGGATGTACAAGGAGGGATCTGATAAGAAATGAGGACATCCGTAAAAATTAAATATATACAACATAAATAAAAAAGTTGAAGATTATAAATAAAAATGGAAAGAACACCTGTCTCGAATGGAAAATGAAAGAATTCCAGCACTGATACAACAATAGCAACCTAAAGGCAAAAGAGATGTCGGACGTCCTAGGAAGAGGTGGAACTGAATAAAATGTGAAGACGGAACAGGCATTAAGCCTAAACCATGAAGTGAAGATGATGATGATGATGATGATGATGATGATGAATATTAGATTGAGTTCAGAACACAAACTGAGCAAATGTCATGTCTTTTATTATATCTTTTTTGGGAGGTATAAGAAACTGAAGTGAGATGGGAAGGGAAGGGAAGGGAAGGGAAGGGAAGGGAAGGGAAGGGAAGGGAAGGGAAGGGAAGGGAAGGGAAGGGAAGGGAAGGGAAGGGAAGGGAAGGGAAGGGAAGGGAAGGGAAGGAAATATGTTGAAGAGATATTGGTAACAATTTTTATGAATATCAAAAACTATTATAGAAAAATATTTCATTTTCAATTTTTCTTTATCAACAATTAAAAGCATCATGAATACCTTTAAAATGTATAAAAGTTTTTCGTTCTTCAGAATATCGATTTGTTATTTAACTTCTGAGAGATAGATTTCATTTTATTTATGAAGCTGAAAGTTTGAAGGGTTTGCATTACTACGATGAAAAGGAAAGTGCAAGTAATCTATAATAACTGTTGGGATTTAATGGATGTTATGTTGACGAGAAATAGTTTTCTTTGTGTTTATTGGCGGTACGTTTCAGAAGAAAACAAATTAAGTTTTTAGTAGTTTGCCTATAAAGCCTCGTACAGATATGCGCGCCGAAACCCGTAGCGCAACCACGACCCGCGCCTGGGCAATGTTACGCACGGTGGTTGCACTATTACCTTGCGGGATGAACTTTTTCAACCCGCGCCGAAGTCCGCAACACGACGGCCCGGTTGCACCAACCCTTGTTAAATATTTAACATTATGTTAAGGCAGTTTAATAGCAAACTTAACGGAAGTGATATTTCATCAACTGTTGTTACTGCTATCATCATGTTGAACCCACTGTTAAATTAACATAGCATACTCCCTCAGTTAAATCCTTAACGTCCTGTTACAGCGTGAATCATAGCTGCCAGAGAACATATGTTACCACGCCGCATTATTATATCGAGATCTATTTGCAGTGAAAACAATTATCTGCAATCACTACTTCAGCATTTTTAATTATTCAGAATAGATACGTTCATGAATACTAAAATTATTCATATTAATATTAGCACTGCATCCACAGTAAAGAGAAGATATGTGTTCATTAACGTAGGCATGTCTGTGATTATTATTTCGTATTAATACTCAGATATAATTGCAGATTTTCAAAACGATATTTCTTTATTTCACTGATTTAAGAGTTCACATGTAATTATAACTAATAACGTGTGAAGATATGTTAGATATATAAGTCATGTCTAATGTTAACGCTTATTCAGCATCACAATTATTTTCATTTTCTATTGGTTCTATTTGATCCTGGATAATTGAAAGAATCTTCGTACAAATATCAACTTTGAGAGTGAAAGTACCACCGTCAGTTTTCAAATGTTCCACTGTATCTTGTGCATGGCCCGTCTTAGCATTTCTTTTAATTTCAAATTTCAAATTCAAATTTCAAATTTATTTACAATTTACATTTGAATTGAATACATATGAATAGATAACCGAAATGACCATAATGCTCGTGCTCGGGTACAGTCCAGTAGTCTACATAAATTTTACAGGGTTCAAATAATAATGCTGATGATATAAATAATAGTAACAATAATAATAATAATAATAATAATAATAATAATAATAACAATAATAGAATAATCGAGACAGAAATGATACAAAGATTGTAATACAAAATAATTCATTAATAATAATAATAATAACACTAATAATAATAATAATAATAATAATAATAATAATAATAGTGATAAAACAAAAATATTTACAATAATAAAATAAATACTAAGACGGATAAAATAAAATATAAAACCACTAGCGAGAGTTAACACAACTTAAATAAGCATATAATAACCGGAAAAAATGCCAAACTCGAAAATCAACAGAAAAGTTCGTTGTATCGCAGACGACAGCAACCGCCGTATTGACATTGTGTTGCGCATTAATGGTAGTAGTGGGGAGCTGAAAGTCTACGTAACTGCCGTTCTCTTCGAATCTTCTCGTAAAATCATGGGAAATTAATGCTGCAAAAACAAAATGTCTACAAGTCAAACTGTTGATTATTACCAGGATAAATACAAATAATACTGAAATATATTAATCGAGTTTCAATTATAGATCTCTCCTTTTGTGCAAGAGGTATCATATGAAAACATTTTATGAATGGCGGGGAAAATATAAATTTCAATAACTTTCTAGTGACAAGATATAGTGACAAGTACAATCAAGTGTATCTGTGGCGATGCTAAGGAATCATTTATTGGAGATATACACTGTTATTAATTAAGAAAATGATCTATTTATATTTATTACAATGTTTTATCTTATAGGGTACATGCATCAGATAAATACAATAAAAATTAGTACCATGTAATGCTAGTAACACTTAAAAAAATTATAATAAAATTTATCAAATATCATACAAACATTTTCACTTTATTTTTAAACTTAAGAATGTGTAAATTGCTTAGGTCTGGATTATTTTTCAATACTGAATTGTATAGTCTTGGTCCATAATTCCTACTGTGTCTTAATCCAGCTGTAGTGTGGCATTTAGGTTCTGCCAAAAGAGTTGGGACATTTCTCCTGGTGTTATGTATATGTTTTTCAGTTATAAATTCATTGGATTTTTGTGAAAATAAGTTAGTAATGTATGTTTATATATTTGCTCAATTTTTAGTACTTGGAATTCAGAACAAATAAATTGTGTCGGATAATCAAGTGGTTTATGCAGACAAATTTGATGATACGTTTTTGTAGTAATATTAATGGAGTTAAGATAGTCTTTGTCATTCCACCCCATCCTATTATTCCGTATTGGATGACTGATTGAAACAAGGCTAGATAAACTACACGGAGAACATAGATAGGCATATATGCACGAAGGGTTACAAAGTTGTGAATTGTTTTCCGTAACCTATTACATAAATATGTTACATGTTTATTCCATCTTAAATGTTGATCAATGACAACACCTAAGTATTTTACTTGCGTGGATTCTGTCAAGGAAGAGCAATTACAATCAATCAAGTTTATGTTACTGCAATTGTGTATTTTTAAATTTGTATCGTTATCGAGTTTGATTTTTCTCAGACTAGAAGCCGTTAATGTAAAAGGAACTGCAGTTGTTTTTGAAATATTCAATGAGAGAAAATTTTCATCTAACCATTTCTTAATTATATTTATACCTCTATTAGCATTTAGGTAGGCATTATTCCAATTCGATCCACTAAAAATTACGGCTGTATCATCGGCATATGCAAATATATCTCCAGATGTGTTTCCTATATCAATATTTAGGAAGTCATTGATGTATATTAAAAATAGAAGTGGGCCTAAAACTGTACCTTGTGGCACATCTATATTTATATTACGAATTTCACTCTATTGGTCGTTAAATTTCGTTAATTGGGATCTGTTGCTTAAGTATGACTTAAATACATTTAAAGCGATTCCTTTAATATCGTAGGCATGAAGTTTAGAAGTGAGTATATTATGGTCTACAGTATCAAAGGCTTTTTGAATATCTAGGAAAACTCCCAAACATTTTTTACCCGAGTCTAATTCTTTGATAATCCTTGATGTCACGTTCATAATAGCGTCGTCCGTGCTCATGTTAGTACGGAAGCCAAACTGCTTTCGACTTAATAGACTGTTTTTTATAAGAAATGAATTAGCCTGCTTTTAATACATTTTTCTAATAGTTTAGAGAGACTTGGTAAGAGTGAGATGGGTCTGTAGTTACTGAGATTGTTTCTGTCACCAGATTTGTATATAGGTATTACTACAGCACATTTAAGATCAGTTGGAAATACACCTTGTGATAAACACAAATTAAAGACATGGGTTAGTGGTTTCGATATGGGTTCAATAATCATTCTGAGTGTTCTAGTAGTGATACCATCAACACCCAGAGCCACATTATTTTTTAAAGTTTTAGCAATAGTTATAATTTCTTTATCACTTGCGGGAAACATGAACATTGATGATGATGATGATGATGATGATGATGATGATAATGATGATGATGATGATGATGATGGATAAGAAAAGGAAGAAGAGAGTCTTGTGTTTTTGTTTATTTTTGATGCTATATTGTGTCCTACGTTTGTAAAATGAGCATTGAGTTCGTTTGCAATATCATAATGATTCTTAATAATTGAGCCATCTTTATTTACTATTTCCATATAACATTGATTTGTTTCATAGTTTGCGTTTTCACATCCAAATGGCGATTGAAAATATTGGGTTAAAGAGACCCATGTTTGTTCCTTTTTCCTAATGAAAGTTCCAGCACTACGTTTGAGTTCAATTACATTCATATAATTGCTAGATATACGGTACTAAAATAATTATATTAACTCATATGAGGTAAAATTACTGCTCCTTACACTTTCCTTTTCTCGATTTCCGTTGTAATTATGTTAGTCTACAATACTTCCATAATGTAAAAAATACAATTCCCCGCTAAAACAAATGACTACACCAACTAAAGGCACATTCAGTGAACTTTCATACAATCACTGCTTCTTTGATTCCTGTTACATTACTCTTAACATCATGTTACCTAACCACACTACCTCAAATGGTTGGTGAAACACTATTACACTGACAGGATGTTTAATTTTTAACAACACGTTAGTTAACATGCTGTTAACGTTATTGTAACGAAGTTTGGTAAAACTGGGCCCTAACCTACCAGCGTCCGCCAGTTCAGGTACTCCTACTTTCAATCATGGACGTAGTTGCAGCAGCCTATATTTATTTGCATTTTGCGTGCAAAAAGAAACGGAAGCAGAGGCAATGGTGGCAAACATAGTTACATATCATATACAAGTAGAAATAAATATGGTGATTCAAATTTTCTGGCTGATTTGAAGTTCAAAACAGCTGGTGGACATTATAAAAATTTTACCAGAATGTCACCTACAGACTTTAAATATTTGCTGACGCCTAATGTTGCAAAGAAGGATACCACATTCAGTTCAAGAAAGAGTGGCAGTGACGATGCGATTTCTGGCAACCGTACAATAATATGCAATAACATTGCTGAATCAACATACAAGACTAAAATTAGGTTAAGAATCATAAATGAAGAATCTTTAAAGGACTTTGAAGCTAAATTAAAAAATGAAACCTGGAAATCAGTATATGTCAATGAAGATATGAATAGTAAATTCAGTGCGTTTCATAATACATTCTTAAATATTTTTGAACTAAGTTTTCTTGTAAAGCACAAAAATTCTCAAACATCTAAAAATAATTGGATTACACAAGATATAAGAATCTCATGCAAAACAAAGAGAACTCAATATATTCAAAGTAGAAATAGTAATGACCGCAAATTAATAGGTCTAATTTCTGAGGTACAATTGTATGATTAATACAAACGAAGGCTTTGGAGAGATCACAGAATACCCCTTCTACTTGTAATTTTTTATTAATTGCTTCCAGAATTTTGTCAGTTAAATGAGACACAAAGTAATCTTAAAAGCCAAATAAGTTTACTTTAACAATTTATTCTAAACTTGACTAATAAAATCAAAACAACTAGGAACATTATTTACATACTGGCATTTAAGGAACGCGGAGGTTCATTGCCGCTCTCACATAAGCCCACCATTGGTCCCTATCCTGAGCAAGATTAATCCAGTCTCTACCATCATATCCCACCTCCCTCAAATCCATTTTAATATTATCTGTGTATCTAATGCTTACTCACTTCACTTGCGTGATTCGGGTTCCGCATACTGCACATAGATGGCAGGACTGTGGCCCACTTTCAAACTGCACACCACTTCGGCGGGCCCCGTTATGCATGATGTGTATCTACGAAGAATTATGTCGTGTAGGCTACTAGGGTGAGTGTATGTGTAAGTGTAGTGTAGGGAATGGGTGAGGATGATGATGGTGTGGAAGGAAGAAGGATTTCCGTGGTATGAGATATAGTAACGAAAGTTTGAGTTTGAGAGAGTTTGCTGCTAAAACTAAAATGCCCAAAAGGATACAAACACTGTCTTAAGCATGGATTGTTACCTCTCCCTTCAGAAAGTCATTTAAGAAACCTTTGTAAAGGACTTAAATGTTCTTTTGGGCTAAACTCGCAAGCATTGAAGGCTATTTCAGTATAATACAAAGATGAAAGTGATGAAAATAAAAAAATATGGGATAATAATTTTCGATGAACTTAAATTGAAGGAAGAGCTTCATTTTTAATAATAATTATTCGCTTCAATTAGTCGGATTTGTTGACATGGGTGATGTAAAACTCCAGCTTGTCAGAAAAATCAAATATCCAATCAAGCATTAGTATTTATGTTTGTTTCTTTTCTACACAATTGTATCCAACCAGTGGCTATTTATGCCTATAGAAATGCGACACCTGCAGATATTCTCGAAAAAAAAAGGTCTTGTCCAGGTCATTTTACAATATTAGAAGCTGCTGGCGCACGAGTAGTTGGTTTTACATGCAATGGGAACCAGATAAATAAAGAAACATGGAAATCCCTGGGATTAAGCTGAAAACATAGTTTCATAGTTAACCTAGCAGATGTTACAATGAAAATATGGGCATTGTAGGATGTTGTGCACATTTTAAAGTGTATAAGGAATTATTTCCACAATAAGGTCGAGCTTCAATATCAAAGTGAAAATATAAATTTCAATTTCTATAGAAAAGTTCACGAAGTTGACGCCTCTGGTATTAGAATCTAATCAAAATTAACGAAATCGCATTTAGATTCGTCTTCGATCCTGAAAATGAATGGAAGTCTTGCATTTCAACTCTTTAGTAGAAGTGTTGCCGATTGAATAAGATTTTTTCGACAAACCGAGTCTGTGAGTTTCGAGGGTTTTGAATAAGTTGTAAAATTCACAAAAGATTTAAATAAAGTTTCAGAAGCATTAAATTCTCCCATACCATCAAACGAATTGTAGAGAGTGGTGACTAGCACAAAATTCTATGAAATTTTCTAAATCTTCTGAAAGCTACAGGCGATAATTTCGCATCGTCTAGAAAGTGGATTCGCTGTTCAGACCTACATTGTAGCTAAGTGAATGGCTATGGGACAAAGAGTACAAATATATTTTGACGTCTAAACTTAGCCAAGATTCCTTTGAACACCATTTCGGGATTCTGTGGTCTTCTACCTCTTCATCTGTAGTCGATTTTCATATACATTTACTGCAGTGTATTTACGTCCCTATTAAGCAAGCTTTGCCATCTGGAGGGAACTGTGAGTTTAGAGTTGATACATCACTCGCTTCCTGATGTAAATCAAATACTACTACTTGCTAGAAAAGAAGAAGATCGTAATAAGGACTTAATAAGATATGTGGAATCAGAACTGAAAGATAAGATTATAATTCAGGAATCGGATCCACATTACCAACATTGAGAGAGTCATGTACCTGAATTAGAAATACCTACTGTTGAGCTTGGTACTAGAGAGATATATTTAGTTTACCATTTGGCTGGATACATTCTAAAATATTCTACTAAATTTATCTATTCATTATAACCTATGTGCCCATTTTTTTTCGCGAACAAAGTCAGGTACCCACAATTGATTCCATCCTTACTTAAATAAGAGATTTTGGCTCCAAAGAGGTATTTCCTTTTTAACTAGGCCATCCCAAAGTGTTTATGAAGTTTCTGTTCAGGCTGAAATAAAAATAAAAGAAAAGCTGCATTCTGAAGGTGAAATGTGGAGTGACATTTCTTTGAGTGCTTAGACAGTATCGATAATACTGTGAGTCAGCCCTCTTAACTAGGTTGTAGTTTGGAACTTATATAAGATGCAATTCCAAAACTATTATTTCATTACATGCAGTCTGATTCTTCTTCCGAGTGAAAGAAATTCGCAGCGAACTGCAAGCATAGAAATCAACGGAATTCAACGAGGAAACTTCGGTAAAATTTCACTCAAGTAGTCTGTGATGAGTAATAATAACTATTATTATTATTATTATTATTATTATTACTATTATTACTATAATTATCAGTACTTAGCATTGTGATTTTTACCTTTTTGGTGAAAACTGGCATTAGTTGGCAACACTGAAGAGACGGCCAAATTAGACTTTTAGGAACTACACTTACGTGATCCTCACTATAACATGGAGAAATGGGAGAACCTCGAGAAAAACCTCTACTGTGACATCCGAAATTGTGAAGCAACCTTTATTTAATCTGAGAGGATTAAGGCTATAAAGCTTTCTCTTCCATCCTACCAGATAGCACACATAAACACAAAAAATACAAATACTGATAAATATAATACAAATTAAATTAAAGCCCTATAGAGGGTCAGCAGAGTCAAAAGAACACTATAGACACGTATTAAGCTAATGCTAGGAAAAAATAGCGATGATAGTCACAATAATAGTAGTAGTGATAATAATAATAATAATAATAATAATGATAACAATAATAAGAATAATAATAATAAATACATTACATATTAAGCAATCAGACAGATATTCAACAAGCAATGCCATGAACTAGAATGTTATACCTTAATTTAAATTTGAATTCTGATATTGTCCGACAGTCTCTGGTAGTAGTGACAGGGGTTGGTAGTAGTGACTGAGGAGATAAGATTGCCATAAAGCAGCTCTGTGTTTTCATACTCATATTTAACACAATTCGCATATATATATTCATAGCATCATATTTAAAGATACTTAAAATACTCACTAATCATTTGATATATAAATCATAAATTCATAACATCCATTTTCCACGCAATTTTGTAATAATATACTTCGCATTTCATACACAACATAAATCGCCATATTGTAAACAGTTAACCTCAAATCAACACTTTGGTCACTATTCCCGACCTTTTCTTCTTTTAACTTGAGTAATTCTTAACTCATAAGTTGACTAATTTTAAGGCTCTTTGTTATTTGTAAAGTTGAAATATTTAATTGATACATAAGTAGGCTTAATTGTAACACCTAATATAGAACGTGTTTGCATATTTTAACAAGGACTAGGCTAAATTATTAATAGCACATTTCAATATAAATAATATTGTTGGTTAAGAAATTGCGTGTGTTAAATAACATAAATAGTGAAGTTGCATCAAGACTGAAATATAAGTGCAGTGAAGTGACGTATCGTGTAGATTAACGTCGACAAGTGTTGTACCGGATAGTGAAGTGATAAAGTGTAGTGTTGGTCCATTGAAATATTGTAGTGTGGTGATACTTCAAAGTAGAAATAATTTAAAACATAAATAGTGAAGTTTTATCTAGACCGAAATATAAGTGCAATGACGTGTCGTGTAGTTTCAACGTCGAAAAGTGTGGTATAGTGAAGTGATAAAGTGTAGTGTTGGCCTATTGAAATATTATAGTGTGGTGATACTAAAGGGTAGAAATAACCTGAAACTAATATACGTAAGTACATTAAATTGAAAAGTGAGTGAAATTGAATTTGTAAATAAGGTATAGTATATATACATAATGTGTGCTATGGCTGCTCTGTCTGGAAACTGTCGTAGTTGTAGAAGGATTGTAGTGAAAGGATTGGTATGTAATAATTGTAATTTCTGTTTTCATTGGAAATGTATAGATATAGATCCTGATAATTTTGTTGACAAAGGTAGTTGGGAATGTAGTGATTGTATATATGATAGAAAGATGCGCGATCAACTGGAGAGAATCAGAGCCCTAGAATTGGAATTAGATGAGGCAAAGTGTGAAATTAATAAATTAAGAGCTTTGAAGGATAGCATTAGTGTTTCGAATAAAGAGAGATCTCACACTTGGATGAAACCGAAGAATTCCAAATCTAGGAGTAGACGTTTCTCTGCGGATGATGCTGCATCAATCAAACTGACCAACAAATTCAGTGCTCTTCAAGCAATGAATGTTGATCAGGAGAACTCAGACCCAGTATCGACACTAGTAAAGGTAAGTCAGAAAACAGATAAGGTTAATGATTGTAGGAGTAAAGTATTGATTTTAGGAAGCAGCCATGCAAGAGGTATTTCCTCACTTTTGAAGTCGAAACTGGGCGATGAGTTTGAAGTATCTAGTGTATGTAAGCCTAATGCTCCTCTCAAGAATGTTGTTGAGGATATGATGAAATTGAGTTCAGATTTTTCTAAGAGGGATCATGTAGTTATAGTGGGTGGGCCAGGTAATAGTATTGATAACGATTGTAACTATTCTATTGAGAAAGATGTCAACAACATAATTGATATGAGCAGCCATACCAATGTGGGATTTCTCAGTCTTTTCGGCAGGTACGACAAGCCGTATCTTCACAGGAGGGTGCGGAGCGTGAATATGCGCCTTGAGCGGGCTCTGATGAGACCTGGGGCATCACACATTGGTTTGATAGATGTAAGCCCTATAAGAAGGTATGAATATACGTCACATGGCCTGCATCTGATTGGTAGAGGCAAGGAGCACCTTTCGGTTCTTATTGCTAATAGCATCAGAGGCAGCCATGTTAAAAAGCAGAGTTGTAATATTCCTGTGTTAGTTAATACTAGGGCTTCTCCTTTTTTAGGTTAAACCTCCCACCAGTAAGGTGTTTGAAACGAGTTCAACTAAATTGTAAATGCTCTGATGCTTCTAGTAATGAACACAGTAACTTCACTATTTTTCATCAGAATATTAGGGGATTAAAACAAAAAACTGATGAATTGATCACTTCTTTAGCAACTCAAAAGCATAAACCTCAGATATTATGTATAACTGAACATCATATGAAGCAACAGGAAATACTACAACTGTCTTTACGTGGATATGTATTAGGTTCTCATTTCTGTAGACATGTCTTCCAAAAAGGGGGTGCCTGTATTTTTATCAGAGAGGATCTATTATTTAGTAAAATTGATATATCTGATTTTTGCCTTGAACAAGATATTGAAATCTGTGGAATACAAATTGGTTATGAGATATCAAATTTAATTATCTTATGTGTTTATAGGGCGCCAATGGGAGATTATAAGAAATTTACAACTAACTTAGATTCATTATTGAAAAGACTTTATAAACCACATACCGAATTTGTAATCTGTGGTGACATAAACATAGATTATCTATCAGAAAGCTCACGTAAAAGAAAATTAAACTCACTTCTTGAAACTTATAATCTTAGTCACACAGTAAGTTTTCCAACCAGAACACAAGCTGGAAGTAGTACTGCCATTGATAATATATTTAGAGATAAAAGTAGATTGAATTCCTATTCAACAGTACCATTAGTCAATGGCCTGTCTGATCACGATGCACAAATTCTAAGTGTTTTCAATATGAGTGAAAAATTCCAAAGTGTTAATCTAAAAATAAAAAAAAAATTATAAATGCTGAATCTCTTCATCATTTAAATACATGTCTACAAAATGAATCTTGGGAAAATGTATATAGTACCGATACCATTGATATTAATACTAAATTTCATGCATTTTTCACTACATTTACGAATTATTTCAATGAATGTTTTCCAGTCAAGGTGGTGAAAAAATGTAAAAGTAAAAACATGTGGATAACTCAGGGAATTAAAATATCATGTGCTAGAAAAAGGAATCTATATTTAATGAGTAGGAATAGTGATGATCCTCATGTTCTTAATTACTACAAGAATTACTGTAAAACTTTGACAAAAGTTATAAAAGATGCAAAGAAAATGTATCTGAATGAAAAAATACAAAATTCAGATAATAAGATTAAAACTATTTGGGATATTATTAAAAATGAAACTAATCGATATTCAAAGAGTGAAAATATTACTTGCATTAAAATCAATGATAGTAAAATAGATAACCCAAAATCAATTGCAAATCATTTTAACGACTTCTATATAAATATTATTCAGAACTTAAACATTCAAGATTGTGCAGAAGATGCTGCACTTGGTTACCTAACTGATGCATTTAACACTGAGTTTTTAGGTCTCAAATTTATTCCCACTACCGCAGCAGAAATCATGCATGTGATAAAACAACTAAAAACAAAATATTCCTCTGGATATGATTAAATTCCAAGTAAAGTTCTGAAAGCTTGTTCTGAAATATTATCCCCTCCGTTAAGCTATCTATGCAATTTGTCAATGCAATGTGGTATTTTTCCAGAAAGACTCAAATATTCAATAGTAAAACCAATATACAAAAAGGGAGATAAATGTACTATTGCTAATTACAGACCCATATCATTATTAACAACATTTTCAAAAGTGTTTGAGAAAGTTATGTATAATAGATTATATCATTACCTGGAGTCCAACAATATATTAGTTTTAGAACAGTTTGGATTTAGAAAACAAAAATCGACAGAGAATGCTGCTTTTAGTTTGGTGGATGAAATACTAAATTCATTAAATTCGAAACTACATGTAGGTGGGATTTTTTGTGACTTGGCTAAAGCATTTGATTGTGTAGACCATAGTATATTAGTAAAGAAATTGAAGTTTTATGGTATTAAAGATAAGATGTTGGGTTGGTTTACATCGTACTTATCAAATAGAAAACAAAAAGTAGAAATAAATGTACCAAATAGTCATAAAGTTACTTATTCAGAATTTAGAAATATTAAACATGGTGTTCCGCAGGGGTCAATTTTAGGTCCATTGTTGTTTCTAGTTTATATTAATGATTTAGCCTTGACCATAAACAATTCATCCCATGTAATTTTATTTGCAGATGATACAAGTGCAATTATTTCAAGCAAACAATACGATCATTTTATAAACACTTCTAATACAGTGCTGAATCTAATGAATGAATGGTTCCATGCAAATAAACTAGCACTTAATGTTGATAAAACCAGTGCAGTCAAATTTAGTACACGCAATAGTGCTCAGGTTTCCTACAGTATTCGATTAAATGGAACTCATCTAAAAGAATCTATAAGCACAAAGTTTCTTGGTTTAGAATTGGATAATCACTTGAACTGGAAAACGCATATAGAATGTATTACTCGTAAATTGAGCTCTGCCTGTTATGCATTAAGATCCTTATCTACTATTGGTGATATAAACTTACTTAAAATGTCATACTTTGCATATTTTCACTCTGTAATGAAATATGGATTAATATTCTGGGGTAACTCGTCTGCAGCTAAACACGTTTTTGTTTTACAAAAGAAAGCTATAAGAATAATGGCCGGTGTGCATAAAAGGACCTCATGTAAAAATATTTTCCGAAACTTAGAAATCTTGACTTTACCTTGTGAATACATTCTTTCCCTAATGATGCTGTATATTAAGAACCAAGATAAATTCAGTACTAATCAAGACATTCATCATTTTAATACAAGACATAAATCAGATCTTCACCTATCCTCTGTTAGTCTAAGCTGTTTTAAAAAAGGAGTTCGCTATTCATGTATAACAGTCTTCAATGCACTGCCTAATTATCTTAAAGATTTGAAGAACAACGAGAAAAGGTTCAGAAAAGAATTAACCAAATTTCTACATACTCATACCTTCTACACAATTGATGAATTGTTTATGCTTGTGAATTGAATTATTTTACTTAAATGACAGGTACAATTTTATATAGATCAACTAAAATATGTTTTTATATTGACTTAATCTGTTTACTATGTATTGTATTTTTTGTTTAGCATAACTGATGAATTGTATGTACTGTAAATTGAATAGTATACTGTATAGGTCAACTGATGAATTGTTTAAGCTTATAAATTGAATTAATCTACTTCATATGAATTGTATAGCTTAACGAAAATAAGTTTGTAAATTGAACTAATTTGATTGTATATGTTTGTATAGTTCGGCTGATGAATTGTATATGTTCTTAAAATGATTACTAGTCTGTGTAGCTCTACTGATGAATTGTATATAGACCTACTGTAAATTGAATGGTAATATGTATAGCTCAACTGATGAATTGTTTATGATTATAAATTGAATTAATCTACTTGATATTAATTGCACAAATTTGTATAGCTTAATGGAAGTATGCTACTTTGTATTGTATATATTTGTATAGTTATGGCCGATGAATTGTATATGCTTTAAATTGAATAGTAATCTATATAGCTCTACTGATAAATTGTTTGTATTTGTAATTTGAAGTAGTTTGCATGATATGTATTATCAATTTCTGTATATCACAACTGGTTGAATTGTTTATGCCTTAAATTTAATTAAATTGTTTTGTATTATAATATAGCTCAACTTATGAATGATCGTTTGCGTTTGTAAATTTAATAATATGATTGGCTATGTATTGTATACTTTTAGTATAGAGCCATCGATGTAGCTCAGTCGACAGACTCGCTGGGCTGCTGATCCGGAGCTGCGTTCGGGCTTGGGTTGGATCCCCCTTTGGACTTTGGTTTCTTCGGAGGTTTTCCCCAGCCGTGGGACTGAAGCCGGATGGTCTATGGCGAGTCCTTGGCATCAACCCCTTTGATTTGATTACCCCCTTTGATTTGATTACCTGGTTGGGTTTTTCCGAGGTTTCCCCCACCGAAAAGGCAAATGCCGGGTAATATTTTGGCGAATCCTCGGACCTCATCTCATCTCACTACATCTCGCCAAAATGTAAAAAAAAAAAAAATGTAAAAAAATTGTACAAAATTGTAAAAATTGTAGAAAATTGCTAAATTGTAAAACTATAAAAATTTGTAAAATTTGTAATTGTAATATTGTAAAATGTTGACATGTTCCACATCTTAAAGCTTCATTGCTCATGTAAGATCTATGGAATAAAATAAATGAATGAAATGAATGAATGAACATATTTTACATATTACATCATTATTTTTATGAAAATAATCCCGCCTAGTTAGGAACCAATGGTTTAAACTTTGGTGTGCCACGTATTGTGAAACGTTGAAAAACGCTGGGCTACATTCTTACTTTATTATCAAAGTGTGAGTATATTGGAATGTGTAGGGTGCACATTTCTTAGTAATTTCCTGGTAGCCTAATTATGAAATTCAAGTATGATTATATTTAAAGTTAGCTTATAGAAAAAATAAATAATCAATAAAACGCTCATCCGCCTGTCTCCAATGCTGATTTAAAAAAAGGTGACTGCTCTTACCTTTCGATTATCTACATCGGTAATATTTTCTAAGTGATAAGAATTTAAGACATAGGAAAACAAATGAATTATCTCTAGTAATGTCACGAGAGGTCTGAGATCTAATCTCAGACCTCGAGTGACATTTATTAGGACTATTTCGTGAATAAAATAAAAATGTAAATAATATATCCCTAAAATTCGATCACAAAATGTTAATAAGTGTATATTTACGTATACTTAACCTATTCAGACATTGTGAAGTTGAAATAGATGAATATCGATTATTGCAATAAAGAAATTCGATGTTATTATTCAGTAATGCCAATTGCGAAAAGCGAAATACAGGTTTAACAATGTTAATTACATGTACTGCACTTTTCTCTTATTATTATAAGATAAATACATTTTCATTATCTGCTGAAATCATGATTTAATTTAAAATTTTATAATATAATTATAGTAACCTAATTAATACATTGATTAAATGAAGAATTGTTGAAAACGCATTTATCTAATCTGAATGAAGGAATGTAATTTTTTTCAAATAGCCTACAATGGACATGGAATTAGAAGATGAAGATGTATTTTATAGGCTACAATAGGTAAGGTTAGCTGTGTGAGCAGGACCAGTGTCAGCTGTGCCTTATTTCGACCGTTACTACGTGCTACAGGAAAGCATTTTTTATAGCTCGACAAATGCATTCTCGCTGTTGTGTGTAACGGAACTAAAGCTGCATCTACACAGTTCAATATTCCAATCGCGTATGCATGCAATCTGGGAAGAATATTGAAAGAATCAAGTTTAAAACGTACGTTAAATTAAGATGCATGAAGATTTTGTGTCTATATTGTGCGTTGTTTTGAACGTCGTCTTCACTACGTAAATATATTAATTAATATTAAATATTAATCTTGCATTCATTGCTTTAAAGTTGAAAGAAAAGTTTAACCGTGTAGTTGTATCTTAATGTGTTCATGATCATCAATTCACGGGGAAACAGTTGGCGACAAAGGCTAAACAAAAGAACGACCATGCGATAAATTGATAGCGATAAACCTAGCTGCAAAAATTATCGCAAAGTCTGATTGTGATTGGTTGGAATTCAAAATTCCATTACACTTCATTGGTCGAAAATGGAATGACGTCATATAAACGAAATAGTCTTCAAAATAGTTATATAGGCCTATAGGGTATCTCCACCTTTTAGGGTCAAAATTATACAGATGGTAGAGGATCTAAACTGAGCATTTTGACATCAGGAACCAGTGGTCGGAAGTGAATATTTCAGAAACTAAGATCTTGAACATGTAATAAGTATGAAGAGCATTTTTGCAAGCTACTTTAATTTTTTACACACATAAACGACTTATATCTCCTAACAACTGTTCAAAATGTTGATTTCCAGTTTTCATACATCCAGAACAATGCATGGCATCTTGCTCCACTCTCTTAAATATCCCTGGTGTCCGTTGTATAATGAGGCAGGCAGATAAGAATTTGTTATCCAAGTGATCATAGATATGAATTGGGAAGTATTACAACCACATTCTCTTGCAAACAACAAGACATTTTAATGTTTTATTCCCAAAACAATATACACCTAATAGCACAACTTACAAGCAAACGTTCTGATGGGGGTAGATAAAAAAGTTAAAATTGTTCTTTCACCATGTTAATAATGTCAAAAAAAGTGCCTATACAAATTTTGACCACTCGACCGCAATTATAACAGCCGTACAAAATAAGTTTTCCAGGGGCAATTAACAGAAAAAAAACACAATTTCATATTCAAATTTATTAGAACAGACAAGAAATTGTTGAGCTATTTTTCAACATATTTTCCATCGGAACTGAGATATTTCTCATATCATGCGATCGACAGAGAGAGGTGAAGACGCAGTCAAACGCTGGTTCCGATCTGATGCGGCTGACTTCTACGACACAAAAATTGATCCCATGGCATGACAAATGTCTCAATTCCAGTGGAGGATATATGTTGGCAAATAGTGCAACAATTGCTGTATCTGTTTCAATAAATATTTCCACGCAATTGTGCTTTTTTTCTATAAACGGCCTCAGGGAAGATCATTTTCTGGATGGCCTCGTAATTGCGGTCGAGTGGCCAAAATTTTTATAAGCACTTGTTTTGACATTATTAACATGGTGGAAGAAAAAAAAATACCTTTTTTTATTTGCTCCCATCAGAACGTTTGTTTGTTAGAGCTCAGAGTAGCCAGGCATATTAAATACCTTACTATAATAATACAGGACAGCTGTATACTAGCAGCATTGGCGTGAGTGCGAAATATCGCGGACCTGACATCTAGCGGAGAGGGATGGAATTACGTCCACATATACAAATATTAACATAGCGAGATTCGGACTGTTTAAAACGTGAGTTACTGATATGGAATTATATACGAAACACTTAAGAAATGTTGAATAATATTTAATGTAAAATTATTATCTTATATCAAAGCTGCATATTATGAGAAATATTGCATTACTTTCCGTAACTAATTGCTACAATTTTTTCTTTGGTTTACCGAGACAAAATCATTCTGATATTAGGAATGAATTTACAGTATTGTATTGTATAAATAGTTGTGAAAATAAACGATTAAAAATAATCAGTAATGAAATTACAGTAATGTTTTATATACGCATTACTGACAACTGCAAAGATAAAATTGATAGTAATCTGATGCTTGTAATAGTTAGTAAAGGCATGTGGACAACAATACAACTTAATTTGATAAAACCTTAAAATCTAATACATTTTAACTTCTATTCATTTATTAGGTATAAATAAAAAAAACTAATTTGTATTTTTCTATCAACACAAAGACGAAGGAATTAGGCCTACTAAAGAATGTTGTTGACTCACGTTTTATGAACTGTCGGAAATCGAAAGTACGATTTGGAGCAATTTGTAATGCTGCAATTGTCACAATTACAAACAGCATATATACACCCTGACATTTTAACACAGCACTAATTAATAAAACTATTAACTAACCCAGCAACAATATACAATGCAGTTGATTACAGCTTGTTTCGCGAGTATCTCCACACCGCAAGGTAGGTAGCAGCACCAGCGTCGTTTGCACGCAAAACTGCTAGCTGTCCGGTATTATTATAGTAAGTTATTTGGGCATATATTGTTGTAAGCAATAACAAATAACAAAAATATCACCATGGAAGCGTCAGGCAGTTGTTTGTTATGAAAATTAAATCAGCTTACAGAAACAACCCTCATACATATATTTTCAAGATCTCTCGGGGTCTAAAACATCCATTTCCGACCACTGGTTCCCTATAACAAAATACTCAGTTTAGAGTCTTCTAACATCTGTATAATTTTGACACTAAAGTTTGTAGACACTCTGTATATAGGTATACAGCTTTGATAATAAATAGATACACTATGATTTTTCAAGCCACATATTAACTCTGGTACCGTCATTACTTTATACAATTACATTTGATATCTCAGCAATTTAAATAGAGAGATTTTTGTTCTGGTTTGAAATTAATAATTCGAATGTGAGCAAATGAGAAAAAATCGCTAAATGAAAACTCGATTACATTTTAGAGCTCTTTTCTCCCTGGTCCTTTTTTCTTCGTTTTATATATAGAGACGATGAACAAGCCTCTCCAGTCATCATTCTTCATCCTGGATGTCCTCTTTTCTTTTTCTCTCATGTTCTAGCACCAGAGGCTCCCATAAATACGTGGATGTGGGACCATAAATCGCACACCGCATCAAGCTGGCAGTGGAACCCGGAGCCCCGTGGAGGAACGAGGACCCTCGCGGTCACGTCTCAAAAATTATCATCCAACATATCTACCCCGCCATTTCCTCGGAAGAGAAGCGATTTCTGGTAATTTATAGTAATTAAAACGACCCGTCAGTGGTAAATGTTCGAGGAAAGTTTTCTGGTCTACATTTCTGTGACGACTATACCTAGGTGCCAAGATTCCAACAGATCTGTGGACGTACATACACATCATAGATCGGAAACTTCAATGCCAACGAAGTATGTGGAACTATTCATAATTACAAAGTGCACAATAAAACTGAACGAAGTTAAAATTACATACAAACATACATTCCTGTATATATACACCCACTTCTTTATGTATTAAAAGCAGAGGACGCTTAAACGTTTTCGATAATCCTTTTGAAATTCCGAGCCGGCGCGGTTCTGCTGTAGTTTTGAGTTATAATCCAACTAATGATTTGCTAATCAGGAAGAAAACACTTTCCAAGTGTATGTTTTTTAACTTCGTGCACAGAAAAGTGCAACGTTCACAGGAAAGTAGTTTCACATTTCCGTAACGTCAATGGTTGTGACAGTTTTGCGAATTTTTTCGTAATAATAATAATAATAACAATAATAATAATTTAATAATAATTTATTTATTTAATCTGGCAGAGCTAAGGCCAGTAGACCTTCTCTTCCGCCCAGCCAGACTCTAATTCTAATAGAATACAATTGCTTACATAGTTATTACATTAATATCTGGACCGTAAAACAACATGAAAGTAAATAATGAAAGTTGGATAATAAACATGGGTAAGAAATAGTGATAATAATAATAATAATAATAATAATAATAATAATAATAATAATAATAATAATAATAGTAATAATAATAGTAATAACAATAATGAGAATTTAAATATTTATTCTGTGATATATATATATATATATATATATATATATAACCATTAAACATTGAGAAACCTGAAAGAGCTATTATTGTTAAGAATTGTTAGAAAAATATTTCGTTACTCTATTCTTAAATATATATATATATATATATATATATATATATATATATATAATCATTAAACATTGAGAAACCTGAAAGAGCTATTATTGTTAAGAATTGCTAGAAAAATATTTCGTTACTCTATTCTTAAATTGGTTTGATGTCTGACAGTCCCTGACATTACTCGGTAGGGAATTCCAAAGTCGAGGAACAGCCACAGTGAAAGAAGATGATCGGTGGGAGGGAATGGATAATATTGAGGAGTGTTGTGATCGTGTGTCTAGGTTATGATGGGTGGATAAATTTTGAAAACGAGACGCAAGATAGACAGGAGTGTGGAGAAATGCAACATGTGAAAGAGAAGGGAAAGACAGTGGATTTTTCTACGATCTTATAGACGGAGCCAGGACAATATTTCGAGGGATGGTGTTACGTGATCAGCCCGGCGAATATTGCAGACGAAACGGACGCACATATTATGAACACGTTGCAGTCTCTGCGCCGAAGTAACGCTTAGATCAGTAAACAGAATATCACAGTAATCGAAGTGGGTGGGGCATCACGAGTACTAGGTACTAGCGATAAAATAGATTTTGGAAAGAGTCGGGAAAATATTTATAATTACGTAAATAATAAATTCTCTGATAATTCATGTCTTAAAGAATACTTTTCATAGCATTTCATTTGTAACATGACTTTATACAACAAATAAAAGCAAATACACATAATTAATTTTGTAAAAATTATTGCATTTATTATGCATAGTTCTCGTATGAAAAGACTTATAATACTAAATGTAAACAATTCTCTTCCTTTCTTTAAAGGATATCGCTAAGCATAGATGACGTGCCGAAAATAATTTTTTCTCGACCAGGGATACTAAAAGTGTTTATTTTCGTGAACATATCAAAATGTACAGTGTAACACAAATACGGGGAAAACTTGAGAAATGGATTCCTCATATGTGAGGATGGTGATTTTTCGTAAGAGCTGTAAAATATGAAATGCTATAAAAGCCTCTGCCTTTGTAGCCTACTGTAGTTTCATTTGTTCACGACCTGTATACCCATTTTTAATGAATTTTGAAAATGCGATAAAATGTGAAATGTATTCAAAATAAGGAATGTGTACTAAAATATGATATAAATGTAAAAACGACGATTTCTTAAACGTAGTTTTTGTTATATAAAGTTAAAACTTATATTTATAAGCTTATAATAGAAAATGGCTTTCTTTAATTCATATTTGAGTTTTCTTGAGAAAAAGTAGCCAAACCTTCCAACACTTTTATTTTCATTCTTTGTGCTTACACGTTAGAATAATTCATGGTCTCAGTCTATGGAACATGTTGACAAGACGTATTTACCATCTTTAAAGTTTTCTTTCATTCTTTCTATGAGAATTTAATGAATACTTAATTCTTCATCCCTCGTAAATATCTTTAATGAAGAATGTAATTATATCCAAATATACTGTTGAGCTAAATTTATGAGCCAGAGTGGAAGAGAAGGCCTAATGGCTTTAACTCATGAATAGATAGAAAAGTAGGTAAGTAGACAGACAGACAGACGGACGGACGAGCAGGCGGGCGGGCGGACAGACAGACAGGCGGACAGGCGGATAGATAGATAGATAGATAGATAGATAGATAGATAGATAGATAGATAGATAGATAGATAGATAGATAGATAGATAGATAGATAGATAGATAGATAGATAGATAGATAGATAGATAGATAGATAGATAGATAGATAGATGGATGGATGGATGGATGGATGGATGGATGGATGGATGGATGGATGGATGGATGGATGGACGGACGGACGGACGGACGGCCGGATAGATAGATAGATAGATAGATAGATAGATAGATAGATAGATAGATAGATAGATAGATAGATAGATAGATAGATAGATAGATAGATAGATAGATAGATAGATAGATAGATAGATAGATAGATAGATAGATAGATAGATAGATAGATAGATAGATAGATAGATAGATAGATAGATAGATAGATAGATAGATAGATAGATAGATAGATAGATAGATAGATAGATAGATAGATAGATAGATAGATAGATAGATAGATAGATAGATAGATAGATAGATAGATAGATAGATAGATAGATAGATAGATAGATAGATAGATAGATAGATAGATAGATAGATAGATAGATAGATAGATAGATAGATAGATAGATAGATAGATAGATAGATAGATAGATAGATAGATAGATAGATAGATAGATAGATAGATAGATAGATAGATAGATAGATAGATAGATAGATAGATAGATAGATAGATAGATAGATAGATAGATAGATAGATAGATAGATAGATAGATAGATAGATAGATAGATAGATAGATAGATAGATAGATAGATAGATAGATAGATAGATAGATAGATAGATAGATAGATAGATAGATAGATAGATAGATAGATAGATAGATAGATAGATAGATAGATAGATAGATAGATAGATAGATAGATAGATAGATAGATAGATAGATAGATAGATAGATAGATAGATGGATAGATAAAGTAAATGTGCAAATAATTAAATAAATAAATAATTATTTAATCACTCAGGTCGAGGTTCTTCCCTACCCTTTTGCACATAAGCTTTGTGACAAACTGTTAACATTATGCACTGTCTTCAATAGATGTGCTAGTAGATAACGGTTATCCACAGATCTGTTGAAATTCTCGAACTCTAATGCAAGAGAAAATGTGAAAGAAAAATGAAACACTCCTGTTTGGTGCGTATGGCTAAATGTTACAAAAGGTTGAGTAGTTTTATCCTAGAAATTTACGCAGATATTTTTTCCAAGAATTTAGTAAACTTTTTAATTATAGCATTGAAGAAACATAGACCTATCAGTTAATTTGGAAGGATTAAATGTAGAGTAAGGGAGGGGATTGTCGGATAGGTCTGGTAATGTCGGATAATCTCGGATAACATATTTCTTTTCCATCGAATGGTGCAATCTGATGTGAAAATAATGAATTACGTTCTCTACAATTAGACGAACATCTGCATGAATAGCCATTACTGTTGAGTGCTTCACTATGTGTGAATAGCGTGTTTTCAACGTTTCTGCAAAAAAAGAAACTTTTTGAGGATAAGTAATGCGATTTATTCGTTACAAGTTATTCTTATATTTACACAATATGGTATGCACTGTTTGATATACCATAGATAAGGCTTCTTAATTCTCTAATTGCAGAAATGCTATCGACAACATGTTTCATGCAGCTGGCTTGTTTTACTGTTTGTGAAGAATCGGCCAATGTCGGATACTAGCTGAGGGCAATATCGGATACTAGCCGAGGGCATTGTCGGCTGTCTTTCAATGCTGCTCGCTACATAAAAGCTGCCTTAAACCCATTTATATGTTTTCTATAACAAACCACTACATTTTTACTCATGGGTATTTTTAATTAATGTAAGTAATTAATTTTCTAATTAATCGAATATATTATGAAGTAACGAATTGTTTCTTCTTCTGATATTTTTAGATGCCTAAAGTAAAAGAAAAAAGAGATTCAGTCTAAAAAAATGGAAGTCTGAAGATATGGTAAATGCCATTGTCGCAGTACGGGAGAAAAGAATGGGCTATCTTGCTGCTTCCAAAAGATTCAATGTACCTCGATCAACATTATTTGATTATGTACGGTCCAACTCTGAGCCCACCAAAGCCGTTAAATCGAAACTTGGACGAAAACCAATACTCCCAGCTTCACTTGAAGAGAAGCTAATTGACTATGTGTTAATGATGGAGAGAAAATATTTTGGATGAACAAGAAATTATGTTAAAAGGCTTGCATATCATTTGGCTAAACAGAACACTATTGTAATAATTTCTGATATGCAAAATATTATTTTAAATGCATTATCATACCTCTTACATAATAATGTCTAATGTACCCGACATTAGCTTCCCATTCTGTCAGCGATGATATTATTTCTGTTTTGTATTTGCAAGTTATACAGCAAATACATATTATGTAAATTACCTAATACTTATGTACAATTTGCAGGTACCCCAAGAGGTTATTATAATACTAAGTAATTACAGTTCTAACTTTTTTCAATTACCTTTATTTTGAAACATCAAAATGGTATCCGACAATACCCTCTCTTACTCTAAGGAAAACAAATATGTCATTTTAATAGCTCTGTTGAGAGATATTAATATTTTAATGCTCAAATAATAGTTTCAAATATTTGAAAACGAAACAAAGGGAAGATGTGTAAATGTTGTTGGCTCTAAAGCTGAAATATCCAGACTTCAACTAAGCATCTATGCAATACATTGGGGGTTGTACCATCAGCGTAGATGATGAAAGGTTTTTCAGTAAATATATTAAAAACACGAATGATAGAACAAAATGTACAGTTCTATTCTATGATTTCTTTGAATGGTGACGCTGATTCATGAACATAATTAACAAGGTAATAAATAAATAATATTAGTTTCTATTTTCAAAAGACATGCCATATCTTCCTATATGTTAACCTAGATTGTATGTTTTCCTTCAAAACGCTAAATGACGAAGGTATAAATGCTACAAAATGTTAAAAGTTAAAATCAAAATGCATAATTTCTTATTTCACATTACTAAAAATAACCATCTTTACTGATATAAACAGGAGAAAACAGGTTATAAAGTATTGGTTCAGGACTGTCTATTTTTTATTTATCAATGCATTTATTTGCTGGATGATATACTCCATCACATTTTGCTTTTCTGAATTGTTCAAAATGCCCACCTCCTGCTGTCTGAATGCAGGCCTCAGCTCGGCATCTTGTTGAGTACCGAACACACTCCAAAATTAATGGAGCAGAACGCTCTGGAGTTCGAAAAGAATTCACCAAAAATTCCGGCCCAGATGTTGGACAACCTCTGGTGGTGAGAAATTGAACTTCTGCGTTGCAATTTGTGTCTTCCCACAAGTGCTGGCTGTATTTCCATGTCTTGTGGAGTGTAGTATGATCATACTTAAAAATTGTATTATTCAGAATTTATGCATTTTCAGAAGAAATATTAATGTAACGTATTTTTATTTTCTACACATGAAGAATTCATTCTTGAAATTCTGCCCTGTATTTTTGTTACATTGTGCATTTCGGCTTTCTTCTTTTACACCGTAAAGTTAGACTATAGTACTGATATTCGAACATAAGACCTCACATTTACCAGTCCACAGCGATAATAAATTAGCTGTTGTCATAACAGTTGTAATTGACGTGTTGTTAATGAACGTGTTGACTGCCCTTGTACACATCTTTTCAAAAGGTGGAAAGAGATTCACAGAGTCAGATGATTGCGTGAATATTTAAGGGGTTAGGTACAGCTTACAGCAGTATAATTTTGGAAATATTCAACATTTTTTCCTTCATTACTGTATCTTGAAATTTTTAAATTCTACAAAACAATGGCCATTCCAACTTTGCTATATGGATCAGAAACTTGGACTCTAACAACTAGTCAACTGAAAAGAATAGAAGCAGCTGAGATGAGATTACTAAGACCGCTAGCAGGCTACACTCTCTATGACCATAAATATAATGAAGACATCCGACAAGAATTAAATATCGCAGCCATTACAGAGACAATCCACAAGTATTGGAGCAATTAGCATGAGCATGTTCTACGGATGCCAAATGATAGACTACCCAGGAGATTATTAAATTACAGACCCCTTGGATACAGAGTTCGTGGACGCCCGTAGAAGCAATGGAGAGACCAGCTTTTCACCTGAGACGGAACAGGCCAAATGGCCTAAACACTGATAGCTATTGATGATGATGACTGTATCTGGTAAAATAATGAAAATTAGTAGGTGTAAAACAATGTCCTCTGCTATATGAAAAATATATATATATTTTACGATTAAAAAAAGATTATTTCCATTTTGCATTTCAAAATTCATTTCACTATGCAGTAATGAACCGTTTCCCACATAACTAAAAAGCTATTCACCATTCTGTTATGAAATTCTTTGTGTGCATTTATGCATGTCATATCTATAATATGATGAAAGATAACTTCTCTACCTTCGATAGATTGTCTGATAAAAATAAATTCATTTAAAAAAAATGGTTAAATATCAATATTTCCTTCTAGCAAAAAAAAAAGAAGATATATTACTTATTGAGGAATGTAGTTGAAAGAACATGATATTGTAAAAATGAGTTTCAGCAATAAAATAAAATGGAGATACCATGAAACAGTTAACAAGTTTATGAGTTATGAGGAAAATGCTTCATCTCTGCACAGTGAACTGCCACCATTTTGAATTTGAAAAAAAAATGAATATTTCTTTTAATCGTAAAATTATTTTTCTTTTCATATAGCAGAAAGACAGTATTTTACACGTATCAATTTTCATTATTGCACAAGATACAGTAATGGAGGGAAAAAAATGTTGAATATTTCCAAAAATTTTACTGCTGTAAGCTCTACCTAATCCCTTAACTTATGTATTTCTTTATTGCTTTCCATTTCATTGTTATTCTTTTAAAATTAATGTTGGAGTTGTGTTCGGGCGCGGGTTCGATTCCCACTTGGGCTCATAATCTGTTTCGGTTTTTTTCCGAGCTTCCCCAACCATAAGACAAATGTCAGGTAATCTATGGAGAATCCTCAGCCTCATCTCGCCAAATATCATCTCGCTATCACCAATTCCATTGACGTTAAATAACCTCATAGTTGATACAGCGTCGTTAAATAACCAAGTAAAAAAATTAATGTACTAATTAGCTATTGTTTAATGTTATGTGTTTGATTTTTTATTAATGATATTATCGAGGGTTTCTATTGTAAGTAGTCGGCCTTAGTGGCGCAGTCGGTAGAGTGCTGGTCTTCTGTGCCCGAGGTTGCGGATTCAGTCCCAACCCAGGTCGATGGCATTTAAGTGTGTTTAAATGCGACAGACTTGTGAGTAGATTTACTGGCATGTAAAAGAACTCCCGCGGGACAAAATTTCGGCACACCGGCGACGCTGATAATAACCTCGGCAGTTGCGAGCGTCGTTAAATAAAACATAATTTACAATTATACTATAAGAATAGTAGAGACGATGAACATAGCCTACGTATATTATTATATTTTGCATACCCAAATCTGTTTTCAATATTATAACTTACACATGTGTATATTAAACAGGTTATTACATTTCTGTGCACATAACATGATCTTGTTGTTTTTCTTTGCAGTTGCTTATTAGATAAAACCTTTCGTTTATTCATTTGAAAGTAGATGACTCATCACTCGACAAATGGCAGCACACTATAGCTACACTTTGGCATGTGCAGCATCGGAGACTTTTTGAAATACGTGTTATGGTAAAAGTGTGATATTTCTTCAATAAATTGACATATTCATGTTACAAATAAGGCAACTGTTGCACTCTACATACATTATCGGATCAGTGGACCATTCACAGTGGTCGCACAACTTTGCCTATTATACTTCATAACTGGCAGTGAATGAAAAAAGTCATAGGAAACGAGAGTACTTTCGAAAAAATTTTCTCCAACATTCTCTTTCCCCACTGCAAATTTAATTTTTACTCACTCGGATTTTATCTAGTGCACCCTATTAAAAATAGCCTTTTTACGTGGTAAATTTAATACACTTGTTATAATGACTATTACACATTTACTACGTCATACTATTTTTGACCGATAAAACGGTACGAAAGGACGTGTTTGAACCTATCATGGCTGCTTATCACTACAATTTTATCACTTCCCTAGCATTTGTTTATTTTTATCACTTCCCTAGCATTTATTTGTTTTTATAACTTCCCTAGCATTTGTTTCTTTGTTTGCCAACATTTCAAACTGCAAATTCTTTATGATACTACGAAACATGCTTTGCGATCGTCATTTGTTTTCCGCAGAGATAGTCAACTGAAAACGACTGCTTCGTTCAAACGTTTTGGTGAAGCTAACTTTAGTGAAATAGAATTTTAGTAAGTCAATTAATATCTATTTTATTATTAGAGTACTTTATTTCTTCTACTCGTGTAGTAGTCAATTAAATCCCACACGAGTTTTGATTTTCTACGGATAAGTAAAAACCTCTAGTGAGATTACTGTTGACTATTTCGTTTATATGACGTCATTCCATTTTCGGAGAAATGTAATGAAATTTGAATTCCAACCAATCACAGTCGTATATCGCGATAATTTCTGCAGCTCCATTAATTTATTACTATCAATTTATCACATGGTCGTTCTTTTGTTTAGTCAGTGTCGTCAACTGTTTCCACGTAAATCGATGGGTATGAATCCATTGTACATAGTGGCAAAAAAACCGGACAGACCCTTGTAGCTGATTTCAGAGTCACAGATTCAAATTTTGCTACTCACAAAACACATCCATCTTGTATAATTAATTGTAACAATGAAATTTGTTGCATATCTTCGATTCTTACCGTCTTTTGTTTCCTTCAGTGCCTCAAACTTACAGACGAAAAAAACTTTTAGAGTTTTATTTTCATCTGGCATCAATATTACATTTTTACCTCTATTCGGCAAAGATAACTGCGTATTTTTACATTAAATAGCAGTACATACCGCTGGCTTCACTATCCATATTGATATTACCACAGTTGACACAATACACAGCATAGGATTCTTTTGTAACAGCTACAAAATTCGATCCGGTTTTTTTGCCACTACTGTACTAAATAAAGTGCGAAATCTTACTTCCACATCTACATCTTCATCTTCTAATTCCATGTCCATTGTATCTAAAGAAAATGACACTCCTTCATAACAATTGTTCATTTAATTAATATATTAATCAGGTTATTTGTAATTATATTGTAACATGTTTAAATTAAATTATGTGTTCAGCGGATAATAAAAACGTATCTGTTATAATACCAAGAGTAAAACGCAGTACATCTATATTAATAATAAATCTATAGCCGAAATTTTTCTGGTAATTTTCGATTTTCCAAAAATAATTGGTCCTAACATATATAATTAACCACCCTGAAACCGAAAATCGCTTTTTTGAAATTTTTGTTTGTATGTCTGTGTCTGTCTGTATGTTTGTTACCTTTTCACGCGATAATGGCTGAACGGATTTCGATGAAAATTGAAATATAAATTAAGTTCGTTGTAACTTAGATTTTATCCTATATGGCATTCAAAATTCATTATTTTATAGGGGGGTTATAAGGGAGTCTGAATTAAATAAATCGAAATATCTCGCTTATTATTGATTTTTGTGAAAAATGCTACATAACAAAAGTTTCTTTAAAAATGATTTCTGATACATTTTATTGTTTGAAAAATTTTGATAGGACTGATATTTAATGAGATAAATGAGTTTTAAAATTAAAATAACTGCTATCTAAGGCGGTGTATTGAAATAAAAAACAAATGACTTCGTCTATAAGGGGCCTTGGACACAACAATCGAAAGCTATGAAAGATAGCCTACAGACAATGTTTCTGTATTTTATGAAGTAATATCGGAAGCTAAATTAACCGATTTGTATAATTAATTATTATTTCATCATTGGAAAGTGTAGTTTCTCTGGATTGACATAATGCTATAATGTTATTACAGTAACTTGTGAGTGAATTGAGGACAGGTAAGATTAAAATAGCTTCTTATGCACAGAAAACTTGATAGGTTAACCTGTATATTTATTTCCTGTATTTCTGAAAATAATGTTTATGAACATATTCATTTTTATCTCAGAGAATTAACGAACGACGAGAGTGTATTGATTTAGTATGCAGTAATAGTACGTTAGCTTAGCAATCCATTATTTTACCATTCAAATTTTAACTATGCTCAATTGAATCGTGTTAAAATACATAAAATATATATGCAATAAATGCAATGCAAAAAATTGGGTAATGAGCCAAGCAGATTATGTTGCGCTGTTGTAAAAGCTGTTCCTCCTGAGATTCAAGAGCCCCCATAACAAATTAAAAACATTCTAATTCGAGTACATCCGTTATCAACACACTTTTTACATAATGTAATATAATATAATATAATATAATATAATATAATATAATATAATATAATATAATATAATATAATATAATATAATATAAAGATAATAATAAATCTGTAGCCAAAATTTTTCTGTTAATTTTCGCTTTTCCAAAAATAATTGGTAATAACAATTAAGAAACATGTTAAAGGAATTGTCATTGCACCAAATGAGTGGTCTCTGGATCAAAATGATCGCATTTTAATATTTTAAATACAATTTAAATTAAGTAACATATTAAACGATTTATCCTTCTATCAAACACGAATGTTCCCTGGATCAAATGTCCTATTTTAATTATGTAATTACTTTATATTTATTTCTAACGGGTGCAGCGGAGCGCACGGGTACGGTTAGTGAATTAATATTTTTAAACTTGTATTTCGCTTTTCCCAATTGGAATTACTGAATAAAATTCAATTTTTTATTGCAGTAATCGTTATTCATCTATTTTGACTTCACAATGTCTGACTAGATTAAGTATTCGTAAATATACAATTATTAACATTTTGTGAGCGAATTTTAGGGTTATATTATTTACATTTTTATTTTATTCACGAAATAGTCCTAATAAATGCACTCGAGGTCTGAGATTTCTCAAATAAATCCACTCACACCTCTTGTGACATTACTATAGATAACAATTCATGTTTCACAGAGTTGTATGTTCTGAATGCGATGGATTTGATTTTCCGAACTGAACTTTAATGGCTATATTTTTGTTATAATATACCAGAACTAACTGATGTTATAAAATATTTTTTATATTTCGAATCATTTCTAAACAATTTAATCATTTTATCGCATAGAAGTGGGACATTGAAAATAAGCCTCTTCTTTTGGAACCTATAAAAAAAAATAAAAAAAAATAAAAAAAAAATATATATATACCTATAAATGATTGAAATTCGTGTTGAAATATAATTTATGTAACAGTATCTGCAATTCTCTAAGATCATATCAAAATAGAAATTTGAAAATATATATGACATAGAATATATATGTATTGTATCCTCATGTTCGTCGTCTCTCTTAATAAATACTTGTGAGATCCAATTTGTATTCGTTCGTTACCACAGTTCTCTTGTCATTATAAACTTATTCTGATATGTTTTTGACCTGAGACTGGAATTGTGCCAAGAGAAGTGGGATGTTTACTAGGCGAGTGTATGGGCTTCATGCTGAACTACCGAATCAATATTAATTACAGTGTTTAACAAATGTGAGCAGTAGTCGTGGTTTAGGCGTTAGAATTAGTTTTCACATGTTGCAATTCCGCAAGTCTATTAATCGATAAATATCTGTCAAATAGGCCTATAAAGGAAATACTATTTTAGTACCTCCAGTGATTGCAGATTGCATGTTCTACCAGTAGTGGTGAATTATCATTCTATTCTTCATGGCTGTTTGTACCAAAGCAGCTTATTAGTCGGGAGTTGAAATTATACGCGAAGAAAGGAACAAATAAGAAACGCTCCAATAATATGAAATATAAATTGATGCACTTGTCAAAAACAATTGATTAAGTCGATATTTGAGGTGTTCGGTCCAAATCTATTAGCCAATGTCGCCCTGCCTGATGAACTACAGGGTAAGGTAAAGTACCCAAATAAGAGACAGGGCCCTAATAAGAGATGTCTTGTTAACTTCTCCGGTATAATTTTCCATCTCTCGACAACTATGGTAAATCAATGTTTGTGCTTCTAAGGCATCGTGTCCTTTGTTTAACCTCAGTTGAAAGTAAGCAACGAAGCTGATAGCAAGAAAAGAAATTTTTCACATTTTGAACTTTTTACTGTTTTTTGTTGAGGAAGAGAACAGCAGGTAATGTAAGCTACAACAAATGTATTATTAATTTTATAAAATTGCTAGCAAAATGTTGCATATAATAAGGTAGATTGCTAATAAGGAAGATAATAACTTATGACCTTGGGTAGCTTTTTCATTTTTATTTACTCCGTCCCCTAATAAGAGATACCTAGGGGTCCTATTAAGAGATAGTACCTCTTATTTAGAACCCTTATTTGGTATTATTATGATGCTCAAATTTGAGAGTTTACGAAAAGCGTTAATGCTTCCAGTCATGTCAGTTTGTCTGCCAGCAACTACATAAGAACCAATGAAAGATTAATTGAACTATTAATTAAAATTAATTACGAATTAGGTCAATCATTAATTATCCATTGTCCTCAATTATTCATTACAAAAATTACTAGTTGAAATGATTAAGTTATCATTATTAATGGCCAAAATTAATTTTATTCATTGAGATGACAATAATATCAAAAGCTAAAGTCAATTAAAATCAGCTAGTCCGACAATATTACCTTACTTAAAGATTAAAATATAAGTGCTTAGTTCGTAAAATATTCTCTATACATTTCAAATAAAAATCTTGTGTAATTATAAAAGTATTAAATTTAATTGAGATTCCTGAGTTCGGAAATTTCGTTGGACCTATGTAAATATCGCCACTACAGCCAGTGCCAGCGTTTGTGTCGCGTGTTCTTGAGTAAAAAGCCAATCAGTGAGCACTTGTTGCCAGTGTAGCTGAGAACGGTAACACCCAACACGTCACGTAAGCAACCTGCCAATCACAGTTGCCAGTCTTGTTGTCCACTGACTGCTTCAAAGGCAAGACACTCGCACTTTGCATTTCTGGAATGTGTCCTTGAGTACACTGACCAGTCCACTGACTGGTCAGTGTACTCAAAGATCTGTGGCATCTGTTGCCACTTCGGTTGAGAGTGGTACCACCTCCTAATCAGATGTGACGTAAGCAATCTGCGAATCACAGTTGTCAGCTTTAATGCCCTCAAACTATGGCAAATATAAGTTAATCGCTCTCAACATTCCCATTACTTATTTCACGCGCCAGAAACGGTGACTTTGGTTATACCACAGTTAGGCTTACAGAAGCAGCAGCAACAGCAGCAGCAACTATCACCACCTCAAGAGCCGTAAGCTTCAACCAGTGGGTAGTCGGATGTAAAGTCATCCAGGGCAGGAAAAGTAACTACCATAATGTCATTTCTGATCAGAAAAAAATGAGAGAGAGTTTAGATAAAGAAAATCGAAAAAAAGACGAAGCTCGCAAGAAGTTGTTCGAAAAACAACAAAAATCACAGAAAAACTCAGTCTAAGAAGCACTGCTTGTGTTCGTTCAGTGATGAAGAATCCGATGTGGAAACGGAATTAATTAACTCTAGTGACTCGGAATATGGAGAAAATTATGATGATGGAGAGTGCTTGTTTTGCACTGAATTTTTTTCAGAGGACACCAGGGCTCAGGTGAGAGAAACAGATTCAGTGTTCAAAATGTCGTTGGGCACACGAAGACTGCAGCACTGATGATGAACCTTTCGTTTGTCCAACTTGCTCAATACAGCGAAATAAGAATTGTGTCATTTAAAGGGGTCGGCAAAATAAGTGCAATCAACTTAAAATTAAAATATGGAGATCGAAATTTAATATTCTATCACTTTTCTTTCTCTAGCAAAATATTAACGTTACCAATAGTAGCCTAAATAAGATTAGTACATTCATGTCCGATTTGACCGACTTTGTGTTTTCGTAAACCATCTTAATTTCACTGGAAAAATGCCAAATAAACAACAGAATTTCTGTTGAGAAGAGTTGGGTCATTGTTGCACTGACCTCTTCAATTTTAAAATGTTCCTGAATTTATTATAGTATCTACATAATTTCACAACGTTCAACGTTCAACGTTGCTTCAATTTTCAGTCAAATGATGATAATTTTGGTCTATGTTTCTAAAATAAACTTAAATAACAAAAGTATCTCTTATTCGGAACCCCTTTTAAAAACATCAGTATTTCCCAGTTGTACTTTTTTTTTTTTTATAATTTAAAGTAATAATAAAAACTGACTAAAATTTGTATTGTAAATTCTAAAAATATACGAAATGCTGTATGTATTCCACTCATTCAGATTAAAAATGTCCCGTCCTCATTTATAAGCAGTTAAAAAAAAAGTATCTCTTATTTGGGTACTTTACCTTATAGAGGGGTAATTCGGATAGGTTAACAAAAATTTTCAAACTCAGAAAAACCTTGATCTTGTACAGAGAAAACAAGTAAACATACAAATAGTACATTATTTTGTCGTACTGTGGAATTAATTTCACTAAAGAGAAATTGAGGAGCGTTTTTGCAAAAGTCGATAGATGCAGAAATTTTCGAAAGTGAGTTACATATGGATATCGTATGTTTTCTACCTCCGGAATCGATCTATGAAATCAGATTTACCAAAACTTGATTCATACCGTATGTAGAGACTACCAATCCTTCCAGGTTTTTTTCAAAACTCGACAGATCCTGTCACTTAGTGTAATTTCTGTAAAATCTTGATTTCTGCATCTATCGACTTTTGAAAAACGTTCCTCAATTACTATTGACACTGAAATTAAGCTATCCGAATTACCCGACCAATTGCAAATGAAAAAATTAAGAGGGGCTAATTGGATACTGCTGCGGGGTAATATGGATAGCAATGAAAATGCTATGTAATGTTGGTATTTTCATGCATTGAAACAAATTTATTAATTACATGATTATTTTATAAGCGTTTACCACAAATGAATTGTTTTCTTCCTTGTGCTCCCACGCACTTTTCATGAAACCATACCTAACCTTTCTGGGAGCGAATCCATTCACCTTTCAGAGTTGATGACTTGAAGTAGTAACTGATCATGCAAAACACACATTTATAATCATTATTCTCTTTTAGCTTTTTTATTTTTTCTTCTGCCGGGTAGCTCAGTTGGTAGAGCAGCTGGCTATGGACTGGAAGGTCCGGGGTTCGATCCTAGGTGGTGACAGGATTTTTTCTCGTTGCCAAACTTTCAGAACGGCCCCGAGGTTCACTCAGCCTCCTATAAAATTGAGTACCGGGTCTTTCCCGGGGGTAAAAGGCGGTCAGAGCGTGGTGCCGACCACATCACCTCATTCTAGTGCCGAGGTCATGGAAAGCATGGGGCTCTACCTCCATGCCCCCCCCCAAATACCTTCATGGCATGTTACGGGGATACCTTTTTTACTTTCTTTGATATTGTCCTAAGGCCTATCACTGAATTGAAGTCGATTTCTTTGTCCTTTAATTGAACCTCTTTCTTTGTCTTAACAGCTGCTATATTATCTGGTCATGTGCTGTGATAGGCTGTTCGTTTAGCTTTTGAAGATTTTTGCGTCCTTTTCTTTTGAGGGCTAGGTAGAACCTCTCTAAGATTTTCAGAAGCAATTCGCACAGGAGGTTGCGGAGTACTAGGCTTTCCTCAGGCTGACCTACTTCTCGTTTTGCATGTCTTCGGTAGTGGCAGTAGTGGAAGGCCTATATGTCTCAGAAATTGCAAAATGGAAGTTCTGGATTGCTTGAGATCTGAAGAGGAAAATTTCTGTAGGGGAGTTAGGCCTAAAATTACATACTTGGGTAAAATGACATACTATGTGTTTTGTGAAAACACTGTAAGCTGAGTTTCAATTTATAGCTCTATAGTGTACAGAAGCTGGAAACAGTGGTTACATCCAAGTTTTAGCAAGCAAAGGCGCTTTTTGGTGAAGCAGGTGCAACTAAAGGAAAAAAGTGCAAGACGATATAATATTGTTGAGGTATGTTACGTAGTTTTTGTCCTTTTAAGCTTCTGATATTAGTAAAATAATGTTCATGACTGAAAACATCAATATTTCTTTCTATAAAAAGCAATACAATATCCAAATTCATAAAGAGGTTAGGTCGTACTAACACTAGTTCTTATTCTTATTCATTCCGGGTAAAATGACATACCACCTACTTGGCTAAAATGACATACCATGTCATTTTACCCAAGTGCATGTTTCTGACTGGAAATGAGAAGCCAAATATTATGGGCGATAGCGATTTGCAAAATTGGTATCAAATTTGTTTACAATGGCTGATTAGTGATTACTTCTGTGAAATTATGTAATATATACGTAGTGGGATCTCTCTCATTGCTCGACTGAATTTTTCGTAAAGCTAACTGATTTTAAAATAGGTGAGATGGGGATTTCTTTAAAATATATAAAACCCTAAAGTTTCTAAAATAAATATATTTTCAATATTTATATGCACTGAATTTTGTTACTCTGATTTATCCTCTTATGAATAAGCTAGGCTTGGCGAGTCTGAAGTTTACTTGCACCTACTTCACCAAAAAGCGCTTTTGTGGAAAACATTGTAAGATGAGTTTGGATTTACAGCTCTATAGTGCACAGAGTTTGGCAACAGTGATTACACGTCATGTTAGCCTTCCCTCGTCACTGCACCCACCGACTCTAGCCACTTGATATCTCTTTCTTCGGGGCTTTGAAAACATATGATCAGGCAGTTACAAAGTGGCTGAGGAACCTCCTGGATGGGTGATTACACAGTTTCAAATTGCGGACATTTTTATGAAGTCTATGGAAAAGCTGCAACCATCACCAGTGCATTGGGTGGATTTTCTTCAACAAGAATTTGTCCACTCTATTCGGACATATTTCCTGATCACTTATTTAGTCCTGCAGCGCCCACAGACAGACCTCTAACGAATGCAGACTCTACAGACGGGCCGAAGGGTGCAACACAGAAGAGCAGTTCAACAACAAGAAATGTAAAAGAACATATGATACAGCCATCACCAAAAACTGCTCTAGCAGCGGAAACGTCACAAACGAGGCCTTCACATCATGTGACACAGCAAGAGATCTTCCCGATTCCCTCTGGCACTAGGTCTGTGGCGAGAAGAAAGAGAACACATGAAGTGTCCCAAATCGAGCATCTCTTTTAATGACCAATTAAAATTAAAGGAAGCTGAAAGAATAGCTGTAGAAGAAAGATGTTCAGCAAGTAGAGGAAAAACACAGCTTCAGTTTGATCTAAGCAATGGGGACCAAGATGAAGAGAGTGACTTCGATGGTGATGTTGAGAACGATGCACCTTGTCTGTACTGCAATGAATTTTACAGCCAATATAAACCATGGCTACAGTGCAAGAAATGTTTCTCATGGGCACACAATGAATGTGCAAGTGTATTTAAGAGAACATTTTTTTTAATTATGTAAAAATTGACTTAAGTGTGTCATTTTACCCTAGTAACTTGGGTAAAATGACATAGTTTTTTCTATTTTCAAATATACCTTTCAGTTAAAGATTGTCAGTATTTTCCACTTTCTGTTGATCTTAATATATGTGTTATGTTGTAGTATCAGTTATATATAATTGACCAAAACAAATTTGGTAAGAATACATATTTTTTTCAAGATTTCCTTAAGGCAGCGGTTCCCAAAGTGTGCTCCGCGGAGCCCTTGGGGCTCCGCAAGTAAGTCTTAGGGGCTCCGACCGCGGATGACAAGAAGCGAAAAGTACTTTCTCAGAAAGTAGTTTGATTTATTCTTGCTAGATAGAAGCAGCAATAATAATAGATCTACTATAGCCATTAGTCATCAACCAGTGCTCAGTCAAAGGGGGATAATAACAACTGTAACCTTACTTTTGAAGAAAATAGTGCGAATTCTTTTGGATTGAATTCAGAATATACTACACATGATCCTGCTTCAGAGTTTACGATGCCTAGTATAGAAGTACAGAAAAGGAAGTAAAAAACGAAAATATTGTGATTCATATTTGGATATGGGATTCACTAGTTTGCTGATGGACGTCCACAGTGTGTGATATGTAACAAAGTTTTGCCCAATAGTTCTATGTTCCCTGCCAAGCTTAGGCAGCATTTTGAATCTCATCCTGACTTCACAAATAAAACTGCAGACTACATCAAAAGAAAATAATATGACGAACTCCATGCAGTTTAGAAAAAAAATTTATCTCGTGTAAAGACAAATAACTATAAAACACTGGGAACGTCGTACTTGGTTAGCCATGACCTAGGTCTTACTGGTAAACCTCACACCCTTGCCGAAATTCTTATAAAACCACTATTAGTGAAGGTAGTGAAGTGATTGGTGGACGAAAGAACTGCAAACTTGATCTCCAGTGTGCCCTTATCAAATAACACTGTGCGTAATGGGATCCAGGATCTATCGAATAATGTTAAAAATACCATAATTTCCCGTATCAGTGAAACGAAATTTTTGCTACAACTTGACGAATCCACGGACGTTGCCGGATTAGCTGTGCTAATGACGTATGTGCATTACGAATTTTCAGATTCCTTTCATGAAGATATTTTGTTCTGAAAGCCATTGCCATTCTCCACAAGAGGTTCTGAATTTTTTTCCCCCTGTTAGATGTCTTCATTGAAAACTCGATACCGGTACCATGGTATTATTATGATGTACCGAAGTATATCATAATAATATTATAATATGCGTAGATAATCACCTAGTGATTCAAGACGGCGCTCATCCCGTCGGATCCCGGCCACTTAGTCACTCGTAATGAGTGCACCTCTGTATATAGTGCATTGGACATTGTGCCACTGTCATATTCTGTGACACAGTATATGAGGGTAAGCCACCAAAGGGAAAACTGAAAGATAGAACTTAAAGTGAGGGGATTCGATCTTGCATCGGAATTGGAATTCGGTGTGGCTTAGTGGATAAAGTATCAGCACATAGAGCTGAAAACCCGGGTTCGAGTCCTGGTGCCGAAGAGAATTTTTCTCTGTTCTATCCATCCTTCAGCGATACCATGGAACAATTGCATTAATGTACGCACAGAAGGTGCAAAGCCCATGGTAGGTCCTGTTGCTGGCGGTGTTACAAGGATCAAGAAAGTTTAAAAAACTGCACAAGTAGTTATTGTGTACTACACCGACACGCCCTCGCAAGGAAAAAAATACCAGCGTTATTAAGGCATGCACTAGACAACGTCGTCTAAATTATCAACTTTGTTAAGGCACGACCTTTGCAGTGTAGGCTACTCAAAATTCTGTGTGAAGATACGGAAGTATACACTAGTCATTGTTATTAATTATTTATTACACATAGTTGTCGCTTGATAAGCGTTGTCTTTAGTTTTGAATGACTAAAAGAGTTTGCAAGCAGATTATTTGAATGATCAGGAATCGTTGTGCAAATTATGTTACTTAGCACACATTTTGTAAAAAAAATAACGAATTCAGCACATCCATACAAGGGAAACAGAAAACTATATTCAATGCTAATGATAAAATTGCCGCACTGAAGAAAAAAAATATCGTTGTGCATGGAAAGAGTCTAGAATAAGAATCTGACATATTTCTCATTGACTTCAAACTTTACAGAAGAAAATAACATAACAATGAATAACTCATTCATAGCAATAATAAAAGAGCACCTTGACAATTTTCTGCAAAATATGAATTCATACTTTCCAAGGGAAACTCAGGAATCGATTCGAAACAAATATGAGTGGATTGTAGATCCATTTTCAGTGAAGTCAAAACCATCAGCCCTCACTGCGACAGAATATGAGGTCCTTATAGACATGGTTTCGGATAGCCTGTCAGGCATCATTTAAAAGCAAACCACTTCCCGAATTTTGGGTTCAGTTAGGGGAGGATCTTTCGATATTAAGATCAAAAGCCAAATTGATCTTACTGCCTTTTGGTACTACATACTTCTGTGAAACGGCCTTTTCGAAGTACACGGCTACAAAAACATAATATCGAACTCGTTTGGATGCAGAAGACGATATGCGTCTTCAACTGACTGTGACATCGGACATTGACAAACTCTGTCGCAAGAAACAGGCACATTCTTCACATTAATTCGGGTGTAAATGTAACCTTTTAACATTTTTTACGTATCTTAACTACCGATACTACTTATAATTATCATTTTGTACATTTAAATAATATTGTCTCCAGTTATTTTTTACTATTATTTCCTTTATATATTATTATTATTATTATTCATACTTTCGTATACATACCGTGTGTATTATGCTTCATAGAACATATACAGATAGAACTAAACACTAAACATGTCTTGGGGCTCCACGAGAAAATTTTGCTTCAAAAAGGGCTCCGTGGCTGAAAAAGTTTGGGAACCACTGCCTTTAGGTATGTCATTTTAGGCCTAGTTCCTCTACAGGAAAACCCATTTATTGCCAGATGCAGTTGCCAAGCTTCATTAAACAATGAATAGAATTGGATCTTAGTTGTATTATTAGATCGTAGGTCCTGTGTAGCCGTGATGTTGCTTCACAATGATAATATTAGCTTTGAGTGACTTGAAAACACAACGATCGAGGGGCTGCAAAATATGCGTTGTGTGTGAGGGAAGACAAAGTATTTCCATGTCATTGTTCTGGCAATATTCAAGAGCAGAAAGTGGTACATGGAATGAATGACAATCTACAATCAGAAGAACTTTTCCTGATGCACGATGTTCCTGGAAATGCTGGAGAAATGTCACAAATATTCATTCGTTAATGGAAAGTAACTTTTAGTAATTATGCACGAGACAAAATATATATATTTCTTATCCGTATAGCCCCACGAAAATGTATCCAAATAGCCCCGTAAGTTATCTATAACCAAGGAGAACCTACTTACTGGACAATGCAAGAGATAGCTTCACCATCCAGTCTGACGGACTGTTACATACCATGGACACCATCACAGATAAAAGCGATATAATATTTAGTATTTGAAGACAAATAAAGCTTATGTTCACTGACCACAATATTACATGCTGCATATACTAGAGATGTTTGTTACTTACCGTCCGTTAGAATAATTCGTCTTGCTTGTCTTAGGATAGGAGAATTCTCACCAAACTAGCCACGAACGTTAACAACACTCTTTCATTCACTGTGAAGCTAAGAACGACAATATGGCGTCGTCGGTAGACACAGAGCATGCGAAAAACCTTAACATTATCCGTATAGCCCCGCTATATGATTTACCCCTCTGTACCCTATGATTTGCAGTGTAACGTTTACTGGAACATTTTATAAGATTACACTGGCCAACAAAATTAAGCATATTTTTTGTTAACAGAAAAAGCATGGGCGATTCTTATAGCATTTTTCGTGCTGATTAACATATCTCAAATCTGATACCCTAATTTGTTAACCATACTTTATAGAACAGGGCTGGGCACATTACGTGATTCTGAGAAATGAGCGCTGTGTGCTTTAAAGAGCGGGTCTCGCGAGCGGTGTGACGTATGCATACTGTACGTCATTCAGTGTCGGTGCAGTGGTGACTCTGCTGTATGATGGCGAACTTTGAAGACGGAGCTTCCGCTCATATATTAAAGCGTCCCGCTATACCAAATGCTTTTAATGTATCGTGGGAGGAGGAGTTCTTTTTCGTAGAGAGCAATGGATTAACAAAGTGTTTAATTTGTCATAAAACATTTCAACTGATTAAGAAGTTCAATATCCAACGACATTATTCTTTACAACATGCTACTGAATATGACAAATATGTTGGTAATGAACGCCACAAATTAATACAACTTAAAGAAAATGTTTCTCAGGTACATTATATTAGAGTATCTATTTGATATTTACATTGCATTATAAGTTATTATACATTTAGTAATATATAATTTTAAATTATACAAGTATTATGCTATATAATATATCATATTATATATCATGAACTGTAATATACTATACTATGATATATCATAATATTTGTATAATTTAAAATTATATATTATAAACGTACAATAATAACTTATAATTCAATAAAAATATCGAATAGATTCTCTAATATAATGTACCTGAGAAACATTTTCTTTAAGTTGTATTAATTTATGGTCATATCATAGCTTGTATCGTATCATATCATATCGTATCTTATCGTATCGTAACGTATGGTATCATATCATATCATATCATATCATATCATATCATATCATATATCCTATATCGCATCGCATCGTATTATATTATATTATATTATATTATTATGTATTAACAGGATGACAATAATGCACTTAGTGAATCGGCTATGAGAATTAGCTACAAAATTTGCCACGAAATTGCAAAAGAATTGAAAACATTCAACGAAGGTGAATTCATCAAGCGATGTTTAATTATATTGGCAGATGAACTCTGTCCACAGCAAGTAGGGGAAGTGGAAGAGCCATATGCCTGTCTCGTAGAACCGTGGTGAGGAGATTGCAGTATGTGCGTATGGGTTATGTAAATAAGCCTAATGATTTGTGTGTATGCTTAGAGAGAAGTTTATATCTTTGAATTAATAAATAATTGAATGTAGGTAGTAATTATGTGCGTTTTTTTTTTTCGTATGTTAGTGTGATGTATTTTTGTGTTCTTGTGTTTGTGATGTATATAATTTAAAAATTGCTTGTGACAGCAATGTTTAACGGAAAACTGTGTAACGTCTTCAGAGATTTCAACCCACAGAAATTTAAACTACATTCTAGTGAATACTAGGATTAGATATTTGCTTAGGTTACAATATAGCATACATTTCATGAAACTTATTAATAGAAATATAAGATTGTATTTTAGGATTTAATTTCAACTCATTCCATTTCATTCATTCATGTGTATAACGTAAAAAACTTTGTACAGATTTGCTGAATACAGTATATAGATTTGTTAAATTGTATTAATTTCATAATTGACACGTAAGACTAATTCAATAGGAGACTTCATTAACCTATATCATATTATTATTATTATTATTATTATTATTATTATTATTATTATTATTATTATTAGCCTACTATTATGTATTTATAACCCTAACATACCTATCTCAGGTAAAATAGGGTTCTTTGTAAAATTGGAGTATAATAAATAAAAATTAATAAGAGTGTTATAAACTCTGTAATATACAATGGATTGATGTAATATTCTTATAAAATATAATATACTGACAGACTGAATGACTAGAACAACCGTGGCTCTTGTTATATTAATGCAGGGAAGGTAGCTGTAATGCGAGTCCGCCACTGCGTGAGCGTTCTCCTCTGGCTTGGAATTGAAGTGCCTTGCGGAGCGAGAGCAGCTCTGGCTGACTAGACTGAGCCGCTCTCATGCCCGGCCCTATTATAGAACATGCTGTAAAAATTCATGTTCCTGGCATCAAAATTGTAACAGTCTTTACACTTCGAACCTGACGAAATGTGCTGAAAAAAGTGTGAGAAAACAGCTTGTAACATTTACATGGGATTGAAGTTCAAGAGTGGAGTCATTTATATACTGCTTAATTTTTATGCTTTCGAGCGCCGCAGAGCATTGGAACTTGCTCAACATATGAAGCCTGCCCTCAAAGAACGTTGTATATCAGTAATTGGACATGCTGAGATTTTCATAGGAGAAGATCGTAAGTCGTTCGAGGTAGACAGGATGTTTAAAAAATACGGGGCATAATTTCAGGTATGCATTTCCCACATTTAGACAATCAAAATAGTTCATTACAACATGTGTCCGAAAATGCTTCATTTCCGAGTTATGGCCTTCACAATATTGAAATTCACCGGAACGTTTTTCTTTCCGCAGGTCGTTGTCATTACACAAGATGTTCAAAATGTCCACCTCCTGCTTGAATACAGAGCTCACATCGATGTCTCATTGACCTGCGAACACGATCCCAAACTCCAGGAGTATTGCGTATGTCCTCAGAACATGCCACAATTCGATTCCGAAGGGATTCCAAATCAGGCACCGGAGACGAATAAACCAATGATTTTAAATGGCCCCACAAGTAGAAATCGAGAGGGTTCAGATCAGGTGAGCGTGGAGGCCAAGCAATTGGGCCACCTCTACCTATCCATCGATCAGGAAACATTCGATCCAAGTACCGGCGAGCCGTACGACTGAAGTGTGCAGGAGCGCCATCATGCAAAAAGTGAATGTGTTGACGATTGATCAGTGGAGTGTCTTCTAAAACATGAGGTATGGTGTTTTCCAGGAAGTTTGTGTACGCCTGCCCCGGAAGTCTGTTTACAAGAACATGGGGTCCAACTAATCGATCACCAATGATACCGGCCCACATGTTGAGGGAGAACCGCACCTGGTGATGAGATGGAACAGTTGCACGTGGGTTTTCATACGCCCGTACATGCTGACTGTGGAAATTTGTTATGCCATCTCGTGTGAACTGTGCTTCATCTGTAAATAATACTAAGGCAGGAAAGTTCGGATTTACACCACACTGCTGCAAGAACCACTGACAGAACCTAACTCGTGCAGGGTAATCTGCTGGTGACAGGGCCTGTACACGTTGCAAATGATAAGAATACAATTGATACTCTTTCAACAGTCACCAGACAGTCGTATGAGGAACATTGACTTGCAACGCTACCCTCCGTGTGCTGATAGAAGGAGTCAGGAGAGTTAAATTTTTCATACTCGCACAGACGATAATGGAGACGTGCAAATGTCTTCCGATCTGGACTTTGTCGCTGTGGGTACCTCTCCTGGTACAAACGACGAGCCAGCGCAGCATTGCCGTCCGCCTTACCGTACATGAAGTGTATCTCTGCCAGCTCTTGATTTGAATACATGTCGCACAGTCTAACGCCTACACAACACTCAATGTAACCTTCGCCTCGGAATGAACTGTCAGAGTGCCCTCTTAATGTCTCCTTTGACGGCAACGACCTGCGGAAAGAAAACGTTCCGGTGAATTTCAATGTTGTGAAGGCCATAACTCGGAAATAAAGCATTTCCGGACACATGTTGTAATGAACTATTTTGATTGTCTACATGTGGGAAATACATACCTGAAATTATGCCCCGTATTTTTTAAACATCCTGTATATTAGCACCAGAAAGTAAATCGTTTTCCTCACAAGTAAGGCAAATTTTTTAGTTGAAAGTTTCCTCCCCTGTTGCAGGAAGAGAAAGATTAGTGAACTGGATTGGAAGAAGAATATACGCAAATGATTGAAGAATAGCGGAGAAAGATATACATCAGTCATATCAATTGATGCCCATAGGAGCTAGCGCGCGCTCTAGAGCTCAGGAGAGCCTAAGCACTTTACAGCGGAAAGGAAAGAGACAGAAGAAAGCGGTAGTATATGCCGCTTGGTAGAGCTATATTCAGGGATGGCCAGCACTGATTCAGTAGATAAAAGGGAAGAGAACTTATTAAAACTGTATCCATGTTAATTTTTAGATTTATCTGAGAAGTATAAGTGCATTATAAGAATGTAAGTTTTAATTTCAATGCTCATTTTTCACAAGTTTGATTTTTTTATTCAAAAGAAATATTTTCTCAACTTTTCGTATAGAAAAGTGAAATTTTCAGATATAGGTATATTTATTTAGTAGCCTTACAGAACGTTTTCGTAAATCTAATATACCGTAAATACGTATACTGAAGATAGTGTATTGAAAATGTTGAAAATATTCGCATGGAAATTGTTTGTAAGGAAATGAATTAACAAAGCAACTACTGTTACATCATAATCAAAAGATACGTGCCCATGTGTTGTAAAAATGTCAGCTCTATAGCTTTAGCACATTCCTAGAAAATAATTTAATATTCTGTTGATAGGAATTTGCTCACCAATATCACCTTAAAAGCATAATGCGGTAAGAGTTTTGTTATGGAATATTAGTTACACTTAAAACATATACAGCCCCTAGGTAACTTTCTTTGTACTGTAATATTGTTTTGATTGGTTTATTGATTACTTTTATAAGGCTGAAGGTACCATCAATATAAATTCCAACTTATCATGTCATATTCAATCTCTCTCTCTCTCTCTCTCTCTCTCTCTTTGGAGGGGAGGATATCACTTTCTTTATCAATGATGTGTTTCTTCCACTTAGTACAGTATAGTTGTACTACTGTGGAATCTATGTGAATATTCCTTCTTAACTTTTTATTATGCAATTAACATTTAAAACACAACTACAATATTGAGAAATTGGTAGGCCTATTAGTACTTTTGTTTTACAGACAATATAGATAATATCAAACAGAAAGAAGCCATATAAAAATAACGACATAACATTTCACATTCCGATTTAAATTTGTGCACCACTGTTTTCTTAATCCAACAGGCTCTTTATTCATATACACAACCCTTCTTCTTTCCATACTTAGCGCTTGATGCCCGATCACGACGTCAAGGTCAGAAAAATGCGTTTGCTTTGACATCACTGATATACATGAACATCAGGGCATGTAGTGAAAGAAAAACAGTGTCCAACCAAGGTAAGGGCAGAACTTTGTATATCACATACTACTTTTTTAAGTAATATTTTCATATTTTCATAGCAGTGCATCACATTTACATCCACCAAACGTAGTATACTAATGTATTATTGTACACTGTAATTGACCCATCTCAGTGGAAGCATACAGTAGCTGAGTCATGTATCAAGAGACCATTCATTGATGGATCAGGAAGATTTTGTAGACACTTCTGTGATAGATGAAACCCTGAAACATGATCCTACATTCAAAATCACACAAGTTGTGTAGATAAATTTTTTTGTAGATGATTCCCAGGCAATCATTGTCAGACAAAGTCATAATGCACGACAACCATGGGTAAAATACCCTATAATGAAGAAAAGAAGAGGTAATCAGCCAAAAATTACGTTGACTGTAACAGAAATTCAATTCCCTCAGCTGTATCGTGCTTTGATTTCACTCACATCCGAGAAAAAGAGAGATATGCTTGACATGTGTCAATACCTGCAACCACAGGACAAGCAATTTTATGTGGACTTACTCTCTATGAAATGTGGAGAGTGAGTTTAGCAGATTGTACTCGTATATTTGAAGTTTATTATATTTAAAACACAGGATGCAATTGTGTCGTGAAACATAAACCACAATTATGTTTTACTTACATAACACATTCTGTTTTATTTCTTCACACTTTGTTACGTAAATAAAAAAAAAATATCTCATGACTTTCTCATTATAATAAATGAAATATTGTGTACTGTGTTCTGTGGAGAAACTTCGGGCTTATACCGCGTTGTCTTGGTGTTATTGGCTGACGTTTCGACCGCTGTATTGTAGTCATTCTTAGAGCAGTGGATAAGGAAATAGTGTGTGAGATTCTATACAGGATGATTCATTATTTCGTGTCAACACTTTGTGTGTGTAATGTAGAGGTGAAACTAAGACTAAAACGTTCTATACAACTTTACTCAAAACCTTTAATTCCAGAGTTAACGCCATTTTGCGTGGAACTTGCGTTCCCAAACAAAGAAAGAATAACACACCAAATGTAAACTAATTATCACTTTCGTACATTGCATTTGGACTTGAGTACAAAAACAACCAAAGTCACTAAACCCATATCCTCGGCAGTCCACTTATGCACGTTTTGTGAACTAAAACCAAACACAGTAAAGAATGTAAAGCAATTTATTCTAGACTTTACACATTTGCACAATTCTTAGTGTAAAGCGTGTTCAAAGTGCTGTTCCTCAAGTTGAAGACATACCTGTGCCCGCCGCCTTAGTGATCTCTGAACGTTACACAGCCCGTTCAACTCATTACGAATAATTCCACACTCATGTTCAGTTCGCTGATGTAATACTTCTACGTTAAGTACAGCAGAGACATACACTAACGACTTCAGGCGGCCCCGAAGGTAGAAGTCCAGAGGGATCAAGTCCGGTGATCTGGCTGGCCAAGGAGTTTGCCCTGCGCGGCCTATCCATTGATCTGGATACGCAGCATTGCGATACACCCCCTACTTTGCGGCAGTAATACGCAGGAGTACCATCGTGCATAAACCATAAGTTCACTCGCGTTGCAAGAGGGATATCACGTAGCAGACTCAATTCGCGTTCCAAGAATGCGCGATAGATTTCCCCGGTAGAACTCGAGGTCGGAGTAACTGATTCCCCACAGTACCACACAAAATGTGTGGGAGAGCAGTAATGCCTGTGCAGTTACTACGACGTAGGTGCCATCTATTGGAACTCTGGAATTAAAGGTTATGAGGAAAAGTTGTATTGAACGTTTTAGTCTTAGTTTCACCTCTACAACACACACACAAAGTATTTGCACGTAATAATGATAGGTAGTAGGTTCTCCTTCTGGCATCTGATTGGTTCTTCGTTGTCTAAACCGGTTGAGGTGTATATGGACGGGAGTATTCATATTAAAGACTGGACCTCCACATGTACGCGGCACCCTCTCATCCGGAAAACGGACACGGAATCAAGGTCACCCCATACGGAGTCCCGTTTTATTTCGGACCTTATTAGGACCAGTCTTTAATATGAATACTCCCTCCATACACACCTCAACCGGATTGGACAACGAAGAATCACTCAGATGCCAGAAGGAGAACCTGCGATCTATCATTGGAAGTCCTCCCCACATTGAGACTCCTCTATATATATATATATATATATATATATATATATATATATATATATATATATATATATATAAAGCTCACACACTATTTCCTTATCCACTGCTCTGAGGATGACCACAACACAGCGGTCGAAATGTCAGCTACCAACACCAAGACAACACGGTATAAGCCCCGAAGTTTCTCCACAGACCATGTACGCCAACCGCGGAAGCCTACGCCAACACTTATTGTGTACTGTGTTTAGAGGCCTCCTTTGCTACAAAAGTACACATGATCCTTCCTTTATGTATTTATAATTAATCAATTATGTATTTAAAGGATTCATGTATTTACAATAAAATACAGCAGAACTTGTGATAATATGATATACAACGTTCTAAATTTGTGGTGATATACAACTTTCATCCACGGAGGGCGCCGTTTTCTCATTATAATCCCTGCATGGTACCAGGTAACAGTAAAATATTCTTGTAACTATGGAGGAGAAATGCTAAGTTTTATTTACAAAACGATTTAAACCAAGATCACTGTTATATAAAGAACAAACTATTTTCTTTTTCATTCCTGTGAAGTTGCCAAATGTGATGTACAACGTTCTTTGAGGTCAGGCTTCATATAAATAACAGATTGCTAATTCATTCTTTACAAGAAAACGAAAATGTGATTTTTGACTGAAAGTGACCAAAATTTCAGCCGTCGCCCAAGTTATCTGCTCTATGTTGTGGAAGAGATACTTTAACACTTACAGCACTGCCAACCAAGAAGAATGAAACGCGTTTGTTCAACTTGCTCAGTGGAAATATTTGGAAATTAGAGAATAGCTAGGAAGTAGCATGTATGTGTTCACCGGAATCGGCACTGAATGGCTGTAGATGAATCAGGGCTCTGACGTGACCTGTGTCGTATTTCATAACAATGTCAAATATTGGCCGGCATGTTCCGTGCTCTGTGACATCATACGACGGAGCCGCCTTGCTCTTTGCTCGACAATCTCTGCATACTGAGCGCAGCGTGGAGAGGAGGTTCAACTGAACAGTGGCGGTACGGCGCCTATGCACTGACAGAGCGCGATCCATTCTTCTGAGATAGTATAGGAACAGCACAATGACACCGAGGACAGAACATTAGAAGCTTGGAGACCGTTACTTTTAAGCGGTCCGACCACCCCCTCCTTCCACACTAGCAGGTACGGTACCATTCATCTGCAAAACATTTTCTGAACGGAAGTTATTGTATTGTGAGAGCGCAGCTGAATAAGCGAAAGTAAGTGGTCAACGTTTTCAATTTGTAGTGCAACGAATAATTCTGCTCTGTGTGAACTCTTCTGGAGTGACGTCACTGAAGCCTCTAGTTGTTCTATCCCCGGTGTACAATACGTTTGTACGAAAACAAAACTGTACAACCGTGATAAATCAATGTAACAAAATATTTTGGTTTGTAATCAATTTAACATACTTACAATAACATGAAGCTGTTGATAAAGCGTCGTAAAATAACCTACTAAAAAAATAAAAACAATAACATGAAATTCATAACACAGCCAGCTGCAGAAGCGTTCGCATATATAAATGAGGCTCCGACACTGCCATAAACATACAAATATATAAATGAATACCTTAAGCCAGTGATCGACAGAACCAGTGCTCTGTGACGTCATCCCTCAGAGCAATAGTGCTCTCTTTTAAGAACATCGGCATCCAAAGCTCTGAGGGCGAAGAATAGCTTCAATACAGTGACGACCTATAGGCCTACACCTAATTTCGTGCATATGATTATTTTATACAATTTTGCTCGTTTCTGTTTCCTTTTCGAGACAAAAATAGTTTGTATGAAACATTCCTTAACGTATTTTGGGAAAGCCGTTGATTTAATTTCCAATATGCTCAGTTGGTTTAAGACAGCAGTGTATTATGATAACAAATGATTGCAATAATTTTAGTTTCGTCCTTTAAATGTGTACAAATTTGATCCGAAGAAATGTAACTTTTCGTTCTGCAAAAGGAAATTTACAATGTTACATTTGTTCGGATCAAATTTCTGCACATTTAAAGGACAAAACTAAAATTCTTTCAATAATTATTAATCATAATATACCGCTCTCTTAAATAGACTGAACATATTAGGAATTAAACCAATGGCTTTCACATATTTCATATAGAATTTCATATAGAATAATATTTATATCGATAAGGAAGTAAAAACGAGCAAAATTGTATTTAACTTGTTTGTTTGAAATATTTCAAAGAATAAACCCCTGAAATTAAAGACATTTACGTACGGGTCATCCTGTATAGATGCAATACAAAGTATAAATAAAACTATAACTTAACCAATTCCCCTGAACCACTTATCATTATACAACAGTAATAGCTTGCCGTTGCGCGATTGCTGTGCTCCTCTTCAGATGCTCATCTAGGCTGACCTTGCTCCGACATCACAAATGCACAACCTGCCGACCACAGGTATGACAATAATGTAGCACTTATAACCGAAACACTCCTCCACCTATACAAAGCATTGGTTCGATCTCTATGCATACATCCCTCCATTTTCCTCACACAAGCCCCTCCAACGACCCAATCATAAATCGAAGCCCGCGAAAGAAGAATTCTCCGTCAAATCTTCCACCTGCACAGACGCACCAGAAACAACACAGTTTACACTACGACAAAAACGAAGCCACTCTTCACACATCTAAATAACATAAACAGGAAATACACACATTCGGCATTAATCACGTACAGTACCTGACCACATTATTATAATCACTCACATTTTTACTATACTTTACATATTACTTCCTCATTTGAACTCTGGTTTCCTTTCTTAAGCAGAATTCACATTACATATTTAATTTTTAAACAATATTAAGTGAAGTTACAATTATAAAAATTTAATTCATGAAATATTAATAAATAACCAACCACACCTCATTTTTACAGAAATTTTAGTATTTCGTATGACCTCCTTTGGCTTTAATTACAGTTTAAATTCTCTTTGGCAAGCTTACAATATACTTCTGTATTATTTCCTGGATCCTCTCATTGTGATTCCAAACATGTATCAGCCTTTCAATAAGTCGAACTCTGGTAGTAATAATTTTTTTTGCCATGTTTCTTTTTACGAGTTCCCAGAAGTTCTCAATGGGATTCAAGTCCGGTGAGTTTCCTGGCCTTGGCAAAAGTGGAATGTTTTTGGAAGCCAGAAACGTTTTGACTCTCCTAGCAGTGTGGCAAGGTGCACCATCTTGCATAAAAATATATTTCTCCCCATTTGGGAACCATTCGTTCAGCTGAGGGATAAAACTGTTTTCCAATACCTGGATATATTGATCTTGTTTCATTGTTCCCTGAACAATGTAGAGTCGTACTGAACCTTTGCCTGATATCACAGACCATATCATGACTGATATTGAGTGTTTAACTGTGTTAACCAGGCATCCAGGAGCAAAATTTTTCTACGTTTCATCGAAGAACAAACATTGCTTTGTCCATCAAACACTGAAAGGTTGATTCATCGGAGAAGCAAACCTGAAAATTGTCAAAGAAACTGATAAAAACTCTACATTTTGTCTTTAAGTATTAAATACTGAGGATATATTTACACATTTGCATGTTAAATTAGTTTTCATGAAATTATCACGAAATTACCAATGTTTACCCTATTACCGGTTGTCCTTTATAGTTGTGAAACTTGGACTCTCACTTTGAGAGAGGAACATAGGTTAAGGATATTTGAGAATAAGGTGCTTAGGAAAATATTTGGGGCTAAGAGGGATGAAGTTACAGGAGAATAGAGAAAGTACACAACACAGAACTGCACGCATTGTATTCTTCACCTGACATAATTAGGAACATTAAATCCAGACGTTTGAGATGAGCAAGGCATGTAGCACGTATGGGCGAATCCATAAATGCATGTAGAGTGTTAGTTGGGAGGCCGGAGGGAGAAAGACCTTTAGGGAGGCCGAGATGTAGATGGGAAGATAATATTAAAATGGATTTGAGGGAGGTGGGATATGATGATAGAGAATGGATTAATCTTGCTCAGGATAGTTACCAATGGCGGGCTTATGTGAGGGCGGTAATGAAGCTCTGGGTTCCTTAAAAGCCAGTAAGTAAGTATTATTATTATTATTATTATTATTATTATTATTATTATTATTATTATTATTATTAAAAGACTTAATTGTCTTTGAAAAGACTTTGTTGAACACTTACAGTAAAAGCGATAATAAAATTATATTTACAAATTAGAGTCTCTCTCACCACATGAGTGGCCTAAGTGACACGTGGACCCCTGGAGGGTTGTATAATATACACAGACCCATTACGTAATTTGTCCCTATGTAATTTCACACTTGTTATGGCTCGCTGCTCATAATTCCTTGTGCATCCCCAACAGGGAAGAATCCTTAGGTGTGGGTTTCTAAACTTGGTGAGACAAGCGGTTTGTCGCTTTCATTAATCACCTTTTCAAGTCTGCGTATGTGGAAATACATCTCTGGTGTATGAATGAAAGTGTATACAAATAAACATATCGTTAGATGGTTGCGATTAAAGCTGCAATACATATTGTTTGGAAAGTAATTATTCATTTACAATACAGTACGTAGCTTCCTGACTACAGTGTCCATCGAGGGACAAAGCGATGATGTAGCCATGTCAGAACAATATTTAAATTTGGAGAGACAGGAGAAACTGTTTTGGTGAAAGGAGATCTTGTTCACAGACGTATTTTATCAAGAGTTAGAAAGTTTGTAGGATCGAACTCTGATCTTATTGTTAAAATAGAATATTGTATATCAGCTAACAAACTGAATAATATGTTCTTAATAAATTCTGTTCTAGATCCTGAAACTCCTACATTAATGGTCATGTACAGAGTACCTAATTTCCATGACAATAAAAAAGTATTAATAATAATAATAATAATAATAATAATAATAATTTATTTACTATTTTTATTGCGCTGTACAACTGCCGGATGCCAATAACAGTTCAGCGTAATTACAATATAACGAAATTAATAATGACAAAATCACAATGAAAATTCATAATAGTAATATGCGTTACAAGAGCGGTATGTTGATGTTTTCATGTTCGAGGAAAAGATTGAAAAAGCGAATCGTAGTTGAGCTCTTTTAATTTCCGAGAACATGAAAACAAACATACCGCTCGTGTATCGTACATGATTTTGTGCGAAAATCGTTTATTACATACCTGAAAGAGGAATTTCTAATTAGTTGCAATGAAATCTCCATCTTGGTTTCTGTTCAAAGACGGCGACATTTAAAAACTAAAATATCTATATTCAACATTGTTGCTATAAAATGTTTTCTGTGTTTACTATATTCCAGCAGGCCGTGATATACGTCTGTCTCCCCCCCCCCCAAGTCTATAAATGCGAACTTAAAACAAACGGTAAGGTTATGTAATGATTTATTTTTCATTTTAATATTTTAACAATATTATTTATATAACATATTGCAGTAATAACATCGGCATCTGGAATCTTGTTGATTTTTTCACGGCTTCCTTAATGTTACTTGTATCAGGAATGCAATAAGTTTCGTGGAGTAGTAGACTTTACTTAATTTTTGCAAATATTTAAAAACAATAATTAACATTGCAATTTAGGTGAAATTGCAGTGGTAAGTTTCCAATTTATAATTATTACTATGTTAAACGTCTCTAAAAATAATATGTTAAAAGCCTAAAGCAGTAAAATGAATGTCGCGCTTAAGCGGTAAGAAGAGGGAAATTGTTATGTGTGTTACGTTGGGAATACTGAATGTGGTATTTCACACTTACCGCGTATTGGTTCTGTGCGGAAAACAAGCAAATACGCACGATCTCGCACAAAATAATTATTACACACAAAGACAATAATTACAATTAACGACATTAATGACATTGAATGGACGGAATAAAATGGGTGCCTAAAATACAGAAAATAATGACAATTAAAAGTAATTGTAATTGAAAATGAAAGGATGGAATCATATTTATTTATTACAGAAGAAAATAATTAAAATATGTTTTCATGATTTTCCATCTCAAAATTTGTTTTTAAACTTTAATGTACTTAACGTAAAATAAATTTATTATATTGTATTAATAAAATTCATACATAAAAATCGAAATAATTTTGAATTGTATTCTCATAGTTATGAAACAAAAGGTATGAATTCTTTAACATTGTTTGAACCAAAATGCAACACTGTAACAGTATTTAATCATAGTAGTAATTTAGGCCCAAGAATATATAACAAATTTATATTTAAATATCCTAATCTTGTCAATTCTAATAGTTCTAGTATTAAATTTAAAAAGTTATGTATGGATTTTATAAAAATTGAAAAATTGTAAATTTAAATTTATATACTATAATTGCATAGTAGACATAAGACAAATTGTATTGTATAATTATTAATTTCAATTCAGGAATCCGCCCCTGAGCACGAGTTCTACTCTTTCAGGGGCGAGCTAAAGTTTTTCTGTATATATTATAATTTATGTTACAATTATTAGCAAAATAATAAATAAATAAATAAATAAATAAATATAAATGAATAAACTACAATTATTAGCAAAATAATAAATAATAAATAAATAAATAAATAAACTACAAAATGATATAAAAATAACGAGAATCTATATGTATAATTTGAACTGGTAATGGAAATTACGGGAAAACGACTGAACGGATTTTAATAAATGACCCCTCATTTTCAAGATTGGAACCCAAAGTTTTTCAGAAATATAGTAGTTTTCAGTGAAATGTAAATTTTCCTACATAATTTTCCTATTGTCCAAAATCCATCTTTCGTCAGTTTTGAGAACTAATTGTATTTCAAAATAAAACAAAACACACATTACAATAAACAATAGGCTATTACAGGACGGCCATGGCCTGCTAGATTGCTGACATAGAGTTTAGATGGCTCAGATTCTTTCACATCATAATGCCAATATGTCGATCTTCATTTGTGTAATTTTTTGATAACGTATAAATAGTAATATGCGTTACAAGAGCGGTATGTTGAAGTTTTGAAGTTTGAAAAAGCGAAACGTAGTTGAGCTTTTTTAATTTCCGAGAATTGAAAGAAAACATACCGCTCGTGTACGTACATTGTTTTGTGCGAAGATCGTTTATTACATACCTGAAAGAGAAACTTCTAATTAGTTGCAATGAAATCTCAATCTTGGTTTCTGTTCAATGATGGAAAATTTGCAAAACAAAAATATCTATCTCCAACATTGTTGCTTTAAAATGTTTTCTGTGTTTACTATACTCCAGCAGGCCGTGATATAAGTCTGTCTTTTTTCCCCCCAGTCTATGATGAGTCTGGAATCTTGTTGATTTTTTCACGGCTTCCTTAATGTTACTTGCATGACGAATGCAATAAATTTAGTGGAGTTGTAGAGTTTACTTAATTTTTGCAAATATTTAAAAACAATAATTAACAGTGCAATTTAGGTGAAATTGCAGTGGTAAGTTTCCAATTTATAATTATTACTATATTGAACGTCTCTAAAAATAATATGTTAAAAGCCTAAAGTAGTAAAATCAATATGTCTCTTAAGCGGTAAGAAGAGGAAAATTGTTACGTGTGTTAGGTTGGGAATACTGAATGTGGAATTTTAGACTTTCCGCGGATTGATTTTGTGCGGAAACCAAGCAAATACGCACGGTCTCGCACAAAATTAATTTACAGGTCTGGTTCTCTGGTCTGTAGTTTTCCGAGTACACCTGTGTATTGATATTAAGAACTACAAACTTAAGAATGTTTGATGACATTATTACCATTAAAATGAAATATTATTATAGTTAATGCAACACTTAATGGTATACTACATAGCACTTCGTAATTAATGAAGATGAAGAATTGTTGGAACCGGAGTACCAGGAGAAAACTCCTGTTTGCCTGGACCACGGACTTGCCCTTCACAATTCGACCCACTCATCAAATTCTCAATTTATAACGCTTTGGCATCTTCATCTGGTCCTGGACTAATACCTCCGGGGATACTGATAAAATCTTCTTTGCTGGTCTCTAATATTGCAGTACTGTTATCATACCTTCCTCAACCATCTCCGTCACATGTAATGTTTGCTCTCTATCTAATTTAAGTCCTTTAGGAATGTTTCTAAGGATAAATACTTATGAAGACAAAGTAAATTGAAATTCCTATTACAAATTTCTCTTTCTCATTTACCTAATTGTCTACTAATTTTCTTGGCAAATCTCAACAACCGTTCTGACCTGTGATATATCAGTCTCATTCCTAAAGCTCAACCTCCGTCATTTGGTATTCCCAAGTAGAGGATGACTAATTCAGTTTACATTATTGTTATCCATTTTATCGAAGTATAGATTTCGAACAGAAGTAGACAATAATGCAATCATCACTAATTACTGCTCATCGCAGAACCACCACAGTCAAAACAACGTCTACTTACATGTAAAATGTGTACGATGATATTCTTCTCCAACGGTACGTGAATATTTTTAGGTTAGTTTTAGTTTGTGTAGATTGCTTTTGATTTGCTTTTGTTACTTTTCGTTTACCTATGTTACTTTTGGTTTACTTACGTTGGTATATATTTTTGGTTTGTTTTGATTTCTTCAAGTCAGTTTTGTTTCTCTCAGGTTACAGTAGGTTTAATTCGATGAGTTTAGAGTAGATTTGACTAGGTTTTTTTTAATCTCATTAGGTTTATTTTAGTTTGCTAAGTTAGTTTTAGTTTCTTTGGGTGAGTTTTGGTATATTTAAATTAGTTTTAGTTTCTTTTGTTTGTTTTATTTCTTTGGTTTAGCTTTTGTACACTTAAATTAGTTTTAATTCCTTTGGTTTGTTTAGTTTCTTTGGGTGAGTTTTGGTGTACTTAAATTAGTTTTAGTTTCTTTTGGTTGCTTAGTTTATTTGGTTCATTGTTGGTACACTTAAATTAGTTTTAGTTCCTTCAGTTTGCTTTTTGTTTTGGTTGAGTTTTCGTACACTTAAATTAGTTTTAGTTTCTTTAGTTTGTTTAGTTTCTTAGGGTGAGTTTTGGTACACTTGAATTAGTTTTAGGTTCTTTAGTTTGTTTAGTTTCTTAGGGTGAGTTTTGGTACACTTAAATTAGTTTTATTTTCTTTAGTTTGTTTAGTTTCTTAGGGTGAGTTTTGGTACACTTAAATTAGTTTTAGATTCTTTAGTTTGTTTAGTTTCTTAGGGTGAGTTTTGGTACACTTAAATTAGTTTTATTTTCTTTAGTTTGCTTAGTTTCTTTGGGTAAGTTTTGGTACACTTAAATTAGTTTTATTTTCTTTAGTTTGTTTAGTTTCTTAGGGTGAGTTTTGGTACACTTAAATTAGTTTTAGATTCTTTAGTTTGTTTAGTTTCTTTGGGCGAGTTTTGGTATAATTAAATTAGTTTTAGTTTCTTTAGTTTATTTAGTTTCTTTGGGTGAGTTTCGGTATACTTAAATTAGTTTTAGTTTCTTTATTTTGTTTAGTTTCTTTGGGTGAGTTTTGGTATTCTTGAATTAATTTTAGTTTCTTTAGTTTCTTTGGATGAATATCGTTATACTTAAATTACTTTCTTTGGTTTGTTTAGTTTCTTTGGGAGAGTTTCAGTAAACTTAAATCAATTTTAGTATCTTTAGTCTAATTTTATATTGTATATATTATGTTTAGTTTCTTTGGACTGGTTTTCTATTTTCTTTGGTTAGTTCTAGTTTTTTAGCCAATGTGCTACGTTTAACTCGTGTAGATTTTTAGAATATTCTGGGTTTGCTCAGGATATATTTGTCTCTTTATGATACTGAAACTATAGTAAGCATACAAAAACTTATCCAAAGAGACTAAAGCTGACTTGACTAAATCAAAAGTAACTACTACAAAATAACAAAAATTAAGTCAAGGAAACCAAAAAGTAACTTAGACAATGCAATAAAAATCGAAACAACAAAAGATTGCCCTAAATAAACTAAACCTAATCTAAATAAATCATTATTATACGTCAATAATTTTGATGAAGGGAAGAATGAATATATTTCTTGTGTCAGTAAATATTGATTCGATATCAGTGGTTTCGTAATGAGTCCTATTTAGTATGGATTTATTTATCATCCACTTCGAATTATTGTGCTAAAAAGAGCCCCAGGTTTTACTTTCAACAAAATAATCTGCCCTCAATGAGGGTGGCCATAAAGATCCAGAATAAAAGCACTACAGAATGTTTAGAAAGATAAAAAAGATTAGCCCACCCAGCATGCACTTGGGGAGCTACGATAGGTAGCGAAATCCGGTTGTGAATACCAGCTATAATGGTTGGAGGGGATCATCGTGCTAACCACACGATACCTCCATTCTGGTTGGATGATCGTCCACCTCTGCTTCGGCATGTGGGCGTGAGGCCAGCAGCCGGCTGGTCGGTCTAGGCCCTTCACGGGCTGTAGCGCCACGGATTATTATTATTAAAGATACATGCATGAAATTTAGAACACACATTCTTTAGACTATTAGGAAACTTTCCTCTGTAACAGAATTTTGTTAACTGATATCATTTTAAAAATACGTCCGTTTGTTTGCAAGAAAGGAAATCAGAAAATTGTTACTAAATTTTAAGTGTTTATTTTACAAACGTAGGAACTAATATCAAAATTCTGTTACAGACAGTTTGTACAACATACTTTTGCAAATACATTGCAAAACTGTTTCAATCTATCTTTAAAAACGGTTTAGATATATCGGTTTTAGTACAATCCTGCATGGGGTATATTTTTTTTTTTCAAAATTGGGCCCCGAAATAATTTTTTTTTTTCAAAATATTTTTATTTGGTTGAGTTGCCACAGCTATGAGCTCTCTACATACAAAAAATTAATAATTTACACCAAATAGGAAAAAGAGTTTAAAAAATACCATCCTCTCCCCTTAACAACCAATAGAAATAAACAAGTCCACAATAGGAAATTTTAGAAATGTAACTTTCTTTATGGATTAAGTCACATGAAAGTGAACAAATAAGTCGATGGAAAAAAATTAATTCATATATTTTTTTCATTATTTGTTTTGCTAGTGTTTACGGTGGTCGTGATGATTATTAGTGACATGATCGGTCCCGCAGGTGAATATTGGGGAACTTTCATAAGATAACTTCATGTTCCGCAACATTGTAATAAGTGTAACGGCGAAGCTCGAAAAAACAGGTTCCCGAAGATGGGAAAAGTTGTTATTTTGTCGTAACAGTTCCAGTTCCAGTTCCTTGAAAATACCTAGGTTCCAAATAATAGTACCATATGTAACTTGTGTGTAACTACAAGGTGCACAGTGGTATCTTGGAACCGCATGGTAGACTAGTATCTGATAGAACAGTAGTATTTAGGAACAGGTACTTACTACTGGTAATGTAACAGTGGTATTTTGGAACATGGACATACGACTAGTATGTAACGTTAGGTTGGCATTTAGGACGTTAAATGATCACATACTTCCCTATATGCCATGTGATGCAGTATGTCATAGTGCACCGAGATGTGAATTCGTAGGAAAGGAATGTTTTCTAAAGCCAAATTTAATTCGTTGATCAGGATTATTCGAAGCAGAAAATGTAATGCAATTTGAAATTATTTGTAAATTTTATTAGTCACGAAATCGAAATGGATCCCAATCGTAAACAAAACCTAATACCCACCGACGTAACTCATTCGGCTAAGGCGCTTGCCTGCCGATTCGAAGTTGCGTTCAGGCGCGGGTTCGATTCCCCCTTGGGCTGATATGGGTTTTTCCGAGGTTTTCCCCAACCATAAGGCAAATGTCAGGTAATTATGGCGAATATTCGGCATCATCTCGCCAAATATCATCTGTATCCCCAATTCCATCGACGCTAAATAAACTCGTGGTTGATACAGCGTCGTTAAATAACCAAGTAAAAAAAACATAACCTATTCTTTCTCTTCTGCTCAGTTCAAGTTTACAATAGTGTTCAATTTCTCCAAAAATTAGTAAATAAAAGCTATAATTATTTCGGCCGTGCTAAAATTCATATTAATACCTTCATGAAGAGTAATAATCTCATTGTAACGAAATATGAAAATTTACCGTTTTATTTTTGTAAATTAAAAAACTTCGACATTACACTCATGTTTCAACAGAATTTAGTTTCATTCCAAGAAATGGTAATGAAACTAAAAATGTAAAATATTTGTAAATAAAACATAACCTATATATTTTCATCTCCCTTGATAAAATTCACAATGTCGTTACTACACTCTAATACAGGCATTATGTTAGCAATTGTTTGATAGAATCCTATACTCAGTAACATTAGTTTCAAGATAATGTGTACTTTTTTTAAAAAAGACTCTTCATATTTTTACTATTTATCTTTCACTTTAGATTCCAACATTTCTTTCAGTGCGACGAAAGGATTCCCAATTCTTCTTTGAAACAGTGGCGCCAACTTACATGGGCTCGTGGGATCCGAGTCCACCTAATACTTTATCGTGTTATCATTATACATATGACATTTAACTTACACCTCAAATGTTTGAGCCCACCCAATATTTTCTAAAAGCTGGCGCCACTGCTTTCAATAATGCCAAACATGTTCCATTCTGTGGAACAGGCGTTGTGATAATGCAATTCCAAAGTGAAACGAGTATTTCGTACTAGCGTTGTTTTGAACGTAATATTCTAAGGTGCTGTTACGTTTTGGAACGGTTCCAAAATAACCGTTACGTTATTTTTTTCCTACCCCTACGTGACTCCTAGTGTCTTCTAATTTTAAAGAAACCTGAACTCAAAATACACTATCCAGTATCTACAGTATAAGAAGAATAGGTAAGGACAATCAGCCCATTTCATGGGAACGAATTCTGAGTGCGCATGTCACGAAAGTGGCTCTAATATCTGGAACCTCCACCAGATGGTTCTCCCAGCGTATAGATATTATACAGTATGGACACTTCACGTCGGTACCTTTGATGTAGCAGGACTGATTTCAATGACCTTCAAACCAGTTTGAGCGTGAGATTCTGCTTTCTTCCAGGAGTTGGCACTGACATCACACCAGCTAGCAGTCGACACAGCTGAAATATAACACATACAATTAATACATCTGATACATTATGCACTCAAATAAAATAAATTGGACCGATGAAATAATAAATCCGTCATTAACTGTAATGTTTAGACTCTAGAGTTCCTTTATATTGAGAGTTGAGACGTTGACCACAACAGCAATTAAAATATATAATGATTTGATAGCGCTGAAAATGGAAAAATAAAACTCCTATAAGAAGTAAAACCATTTACCTACATTATATTGTATAGAAATATTAAATGAATTTGATACACAATTGTATAATGTATTATATTATTTTATAATATACATAAAAAATATTATTACAACTAGTTTGTCACTGAGAAATAAGAAAAAGATATTAACTTGAATTTATCTGAAACAGAGCGTTAACTGGATTATGCAATAAGGTAGGCGATGTTTGGATCCTGTGTCTCAACTCTTAATTATACTCAATTATTACCTTAGAGTACGCTCCATTACACTAACCTCTAGCGCTTGAAAGCGGAACTAAACGCCGGCGCACAGAGAAACAAAACACAGGAAAATTCGATCAGTGACCATTGTTTGTAATCCCTATTCTCTCGTTTTCCATTCCATTGGATCCCGGCCACTTAGTCACTCGTAATGAGTGCACCTCTGCACATTAGTGTGTTGGAAATTGTGCCACTGTCACACATCTGTGACACAGTGCATGAGGTTTGGCCACTAAAGGGAAACTAAGAGGTGGAGCTTAAATTGAGAGGATTCAATCCGGCATCGGAATTGGATTACAGTGTGGCTTAGTGGCTAGAGCGTCAGTACGTAGAGCTGAAAACCGGGTTTGAATCCCGATGCCGGAGAGAATTTTTCTCTGCTCCACCGATCCTTCATCTATGTTCACCGTTGACATCATACGCCCTCTTCTGTAGCCTCACACAAAGTGCCATTTTGAGTTGAATTTGTAGATTGCATATTTTAGAGCTTTTTACTTCACTCGCATAAAATAACTATTATATATATATATATATATATATATATATATATATATATATATATATATATATATATATATATACAGGGACATCATTTTATTTTTACTTGCATTTTTATTGTACCTGCATTTCTGAATGTACTTCACTCCCACCCCTTCACTAATGTCCTTGCTCCCGTCAGACACACAAACTTACGGCCGCTGTTGCATTCGAAGTCTTCAAGCAGTGAAGTAAACACTGCAGTGTATAGTGTGTTTCATAAATATGGTTGCGTTTTCTATAGAAGAAAGAACCTATATTAATAATATCGTACTAAAAAATTATATTCAAGAAACGATAAATTTAATTTCAGAGAATATGCTTCAAAATGTTTTTAATAATATGCGTAAGGAATTGAAGCCTGCGTTGTAATGAACGGCAACCATATTCAGCAACTTGTTTAAAAATTCAGATTAGCTTATTTTGAATTGAGGTGGCTAGAAGCAAAGGAATGCTAGTGACATTTGCAATAACATGAGTTAAGTGCATCCAGTGTAAGCAAAAGTATCTAAAATTTTAGTGGCAAAGGGATATTTTAATCGCATCACAACATTAAAATTTAAATAAAAATTTCACCGATTTTACGAAAGCTTAAATATTTAAACCCCATTTTCTCAAAAGTAACTTAAGTGCACTTACAATCCTTTACTTATGAGCCTCTCAATTTAAATGCACTCTCTATATTGTATGTTAACATCAATAATTAATATGCTAAATAAAGTAGACATTACATAACGAACATAGCCGCCTGAAAATTTGAGTTAAAAAAAAATGTTACTATTCTACTGTACGTTGATAAATTCTGTAAAAGTGATCATCAAACTGAAAATCGTAATATCGTATTTCCCTACAACATAATGGATACACTACTTTTCTCTCCTTCTATACCTAGTAAAATGATTTGTTTACATATTGCACTAGTAACATCAAACTCCTGTAATAGAAGGGGGCAACAGTGTTTCCGAGTATAGCCAGGTTAATCTTAAAAATGTTGGTAAAAATAAAGTGATGTCCCTGTATATATATATGGGCTCTGATACATTTTTGAACTCATCTTAATGTGTGTAATCAATGTAACATGATTAAAGTATGTACTGCTATTTGAAAAATTGATGACGTCACGTGTATCTTGTACCATAATGTATTACATGCACCAAATCTCCACAATCATGTTAGCCCCTCGTTCGGACATAATGCTACCTATCAAAGCAAAAAAGTTAAAATAGGTGCACAAGATAAATGGGACAACTTATATATATATATGTGTGTGTGTGTGTGTGTGTGTGTGTGTGTGTGTGTGTGTGTATGTGTGTGTGTGTGTGTGTGTGTGTGTGTGTGTGTGTGGCCAGAAATTGTCACGTTGTAATGTTAGATATTCGTTCTAGTTTGAAACTGCGTCCTGAGAATCTTAGCTCTAGCACAAATTTACGAAAAGATAAAGAATTCTTAATAAATTGCCAAAATACTCTTCATAAAAGAAGATCACAAAATCATCAGGTCGTATATAGCTCCACCATTGACTTTATTATTTTTTACTTGTTTATTTAACGACGCTGTGTCAACTACTGGGTTATCTAACGCCGATAGAATTGGTAGTTGGTATTTGGCGAGATGAGTATTCGTGATATGTTATCTGACAGTCGCTTTACGGTTGGAGAAACTTCGGAAAACAACCAACCAGGTAATCAGTCAAAGCGGAAATCGAACCCACGCCCGAGCGCAACTGTGGACCAGCAGGCAAACGCGCTACCGCCTTAACTACGTGAAAATTCATACACAGGTGTATACTATAATGAAAATAGTTAATACAATATTTATCTGTCAATACGAATAAGATATAGACATATATACCTCCCCAAAAACAAACCTGTTCTTTAGAATATATTTTCATCCAATTTCAGCATATGTCTTTGACATAACTATCAGCACTTCTACATTTTATTGTCGTTAGCTTGACCTGTAAAGGAAACATTCTGTCGTCGACATTACTTGGCATAAGAGCTAATAAGCAGCTGATATGGATTATATGGACTATTTCGTTTATATCACGTCATTCCATTTTCGACCAATGAAGTGTAATGAAATTTTGAATTCCAACCAATCACAGTCAGATTTTGCGATAATTTTCGCAGCTAGATTTATCGCTATCAATTTATCGCATGGTCGTTCTTTTGTTTAGTCGTTGTCGCCAACTGTTTCCTCGTAAATTGATGATCATGAATACATTAAGATGCAACTACACGGTTAAACTTTTCTTTCAACTTTAAAGTAATGAATGCAAGATTGATATTTAATATTAATTAATATATTTACGCAGTGAAGACGACGTTCAAAACGCGCACCATGTAGACACAAAATCTTCATGCATCTTAATTGAACATACCTTTTATACTTGACTATTTCAATATTCTTCCCAGATTGCACGCATACGCGATTGGAATACTGAACTGTGTAGATGCAGCTTTAGTTCCGTTACACACTACAGCGAGAATGCGTTTGTCGAGCTATAAAAAATGCTTTCGTGTAGCACTGATTGTAACGGTCGAAATAAGACACAGCTGACATTGGTCCTGCTCCCACAGGTAATATAACCTATAAGTAGCCTATAAAATTGTATCTTGTCAATGAAATGAAACGTTTAATAGAAAGTCAGATGTTCAAATTATGTAACATCATCGCATATCAAACCCAATGACCTTGCATAGTAATAATAAGGTCTTTTCATCAAGCTGCCTTCCGTATGGCGTAATAAAATTCGTGTTTTATTTAGGCCTATCTATACAGAGATGGCTTCACTGTGTAGCAACATGTCTCGCTGTGAATACATAAGCATTGGTATATAGCTGTCCCCACTGTTACTGTTAAATTAAATTATGATTTCAGCAGCTAATGAAAATGTATTTATGTTATAATAATAAGAGAAAAGTGCAGTACATGTAATTAACATTGTTAAACCTGTATTTCGCTTTTCGCAATTGGGATTACTGAATAATAACGTCGAATTTCTTTATTGCAGTAATCGATATTAATCTACGAGTATTTCAACTTCAGAATGTCTGAATAGGTTAAGTATTCGTTAAGAAACTATTATTAACATTTTGTGCTCGAAATTTAGGGATATATTATTTACATTTTTATTTTATTCACGAAATAGTCCTAATAAATGCCAATCGAGATCTGAGATTTCCCAGATAAATCCACTCGCTTCGCTCGTGGAATTATCGGCAAATCTCAGACCTCTCGAGACATTACTACAGATAAACTATATCTAATCAGGGTTTACTACAAGAGATAAAAGATAGGAAAACAACACGACTGTATAATAAATTCATGTTGTGATACAGCAAACTTATAGGTACATAAGGCACACCTAACGATAACATACTGCAAACTCGATGGTACATGCATTAAAGCCGAACAAATCTTCTTCAGCCTTTTCAGATTAATATTCTACGGAAAATAATAAAAAGGAGATGGAAAAAGGAATAATATAAGCTACTGCAAAAATGAGTAAATGAAATTATAAAGATCGGTAAAAATATCTTGAGAAATATCATTCTACGGGGAAGAGATAGCTTAGGCCCACTTGTCCGGTAGGTGCTCGAAATGTTGCAAGAAGACTTGGTCTCAACGTTTGAGTTTCTGGCGACATAAAATGAATATGACTCAATGTTGTACTAAAGCGAAGAGCAAAATAATAATCATATATCAGAATGGGACAGATTCAGACGAAATGCAGAGAAAAGTTTGAATTTTATTTTTTGAAAGTGTGATTTTCTGTGTCGTTTGAAAAGACACCGAGGTGTAGCTCACTGCGTTTCTACCTTACTGTGTACAATATGTGATTTTCGGCACAGCGAGGAAAACATACAACAAACCAACCTTTATTACTGTATCTCAATGTACATTATTACAGCAATGTAACTTTTATTTTTCTGCTCTAAAAAGAATCAAATATGTTTTTTTCTGACTAGAAGTTCAAAATAGTTTTAAGAAAAAGTCTTTCAAAGGTTCAACCATTTATATAATAAAATGTTCTTGATTAAAATATCGAAGAAGAGAAGTATGTGTTGAAATTATTAATTTCTTGCAACGAATTCGAAATTACATTGTCAGGAAAGAAAAGATGGTATTAAAAATATGTACTAACATATTGGAAAAGATGAACGGAAACACAGCTGTTGATGTTACAACATGGAAAGCAACACAACGTATCAGCTCTGAGATATCAGAAAGCAATGCGACACGTAAACCATGACCCGGACGTCACAAGTGAAGAGCTTGCATATTAAACTTTCACACTGTGCTGCCTCATGCGTTACAAAAACTATCTAGATCCACAGTTAATTGAATCTTCTGTTCCTCCATGCTCCCGATTAAAAGCAAATTGATTACTTATTTCGTGAACAACTAACTTACATACTTCAACTATATGCACGTTGGAAAGACATTTGAAAAAATAAAATTAAAATGTCAATTTGTAAACTAAGTTTAATGGCCTAACAATAAAGTAATGACCTCGAAAATATGAACTTATAGACCAAGAGAAGAGAGTTCATTGTCCAAGAAAGGGACAAGAATTTGGAAGGAAGAGTCAGTCAACAATCTGATTTGAGCCTGTCTTGTAGATGTTATGAAGACTTAATTCAAAATTGGGTTTATTTTCTCTTATGTCGATTACCTGGTTGGGTTTTCCTCAGGTTTTCCCCAATAGTGAATAGTCTATTTCCTCTCACTACCATGAATCCCAGCGACTCCAGATGACCTAGGATTTCATACAATGTTTTTAAATGGCCCATTAAAATAAAAGTAAAGCTGAGTTGACACTGTTAGTACAGACGTGGACAAATTATTAGACTAAATTAATGCATGCTGAAACTTTCCATCTGGAGTGTCAAAATGGCTTTAGAAAAGGAAGATCATGTGTAGATCCATTATTTAGTATGAAACTATTGTTAGAAAAAAGAAGAGAATTTAATTTAGAAACCCATATAGCTTTTATTGATTTTGTGAAAGCTTTTGATAAAGTCCGAAGAGACCTTTTATTCGACATATTACAAGATAAAAATATTCCAAATTTGCTATTACAAAATATAATACAAATCTACACAGACAGAAAAATAAGTGTCAAAATAAATAACTGTATATTCGAACGAAAATTAGTTGATAATGGAGCTCGACAAGGTTGTCCACTATCACCAACTTTATTGAATATTTATATAAATTAAATTATTTTAAAATGGAACCAAATCTGCACATCAGGAATCAAAATAACCAGTGCTCTAACATTAAATACCTTACTCTATGCCGATGATCAAGTCATAATTTCCAATTCAGAGGATAATTTACAAAGAGGATTATATACATTAAATAACATATTACAAGATTCTGGGGTGGAAATTTCAGCACAAAAACCAAAAGTAATGGCATTTTTAGGACAAGACCCAGTCAGAAGTAAGATAATACACAATAACCAATGCCTCGAAAAAGTACAAAATTTCAATTGTCTGGGTTATGTAATATCTTATCAAAATGAAAAAGATGTGAACAAGAAAATTACCAAATTTACACAAGTTCTAGGAATAATAAACAATACATTAAAAGTTAAATTAGTACAAAATCTACAAGAATAAAAATATATAATACACTAGCATTACCCTCCCTTTTATACGGAAGAAAGATTTGGACATTAAAGAAAAAAGATATGAACAAAATCAAAGAAACGGAAGTGAAATTTTTCAGGAGGACAGCAGGATATACTCTTTTAGACCGAAAAAGGAATGAAGAAATTTTAGAACAATTAGAAGTAGTTTCAGTAGAAAAAAAATCAACAGATACAAATTAAATTGGCTAGATCATATAAGAAGAATGGAAAATTCAAGAATTCCAAAAATTATGATGCAGTATAAACCTAGAGGACATCGCCGACCAGGAAGACCTCTTAGAAGAATGCTAGATGGGGCCGAAACAGATATACAGAGGCCTAATTCGTGACGGATGATGATGATGATCATAATTCAATGTGCAACGAAGCTGTATTTATCGGTAGAAATAATGAACAGAAATGTATTTTACACAGATATAATGAACAGAAAATTGAGTCTTGAGGTTATTAATATTTTGTGAACATTCTCTTATTCTTTATTAAGACGTTGATTTTGCAAGGGATAGGCCTACTGGAAACCAAAGTTTGACACTCTTTGAATATCAACATCATTTAGCCAGATATCAGACAGTACTTAAATGAGTCTATGTTTTGTTGTAAGCCTCTTTTCGTCCACTTTCTTCTTCAGTATAGATCACAGATTTTCAATTTCGTTCATGTCCGGTCTTCTTGCAGGCCATGGGAGAATATCTTCTGCAGTATATAATTAAAACACCAGTAGTACCAACATAGCCAGAAAAATATGCCAGAAGATGTAAACAATCATATTTACAACAATAGAGACTCTGTGAATTATACTGATAGTTGAAATTACGAATTATATTATTTCCAAGAAAAATGTTTTAATCTAATAATTTGTCCACGTCTGTAAATGGAAGATTATAGAGTCACGATAGAAGTCTCTAAGTTAGGAGTTCACTGAACTTCATGCATATTGATCCTTTCTGGGGTTAGAAATGATTCTGGAACTTGCTCCTCAGCACATTGCCTTTCTTTCGTATCAAGATCCATAGAGCAGGGGGACTCTCTTCCCTAAGCAGCATTACGTCTCAGAGACATATACGAGAACTCTTTTACTTCTAACTTCTAATAAAGAAAATACTCAAGAGGAACTAAGTCTGAAAGAATCCTGATCCTCCCCTTTCATTCTATGTCCCGTGATGCCAGTCTAACACTGCAGCAGCTCCTTCCAGCAACAGAGCATACGTTGTTGGTGATTTGCTAGGGTTGGTATAGGCTGGGCGACTTTGCAGGTGGCATTACACCGTGTGTTTCGTTGTCAAGTGACATATGGTCCATGTTAGTGACGCTGGGAACCGTCTGCCTCTGCTCCAGAGGGGAAACTGCAGGAGGGATCAGACAGATTTACTGAATATGGCGTAACCGCCTCGCTATCTACCGTGGATGCTTTCGAATAGCGACACTGTGTATACTAATCTGTTATAAAGAAAAGTGCCGTGTCTGCTGTATGCCTCAGATAATACGACTCCAAAGGTCATCGGCTTTGAGGATCCGAAATGTTTGTCTGTAACTCTGATAAGGTAGAAATGAGTTTCAACTCATGAGTATATTAATGTTTGGTTATGAATGTAATAGTTTACAAAATATTCAAGGCTCAATGTTAACAAAGCAGCTATAGGGTTACGACTTCATACGCCAGCGAGTTCAAGTGGAAGTTATTGTGCAGAAAAACCACGGATTTTTCCAAGCACTCTTCTTTCTCCTCCCATCACTCTATCATTTAACATTCAGAATCTTTTTCTTCAGTGGGTTATTTTACGACGCTGTATCAACATCTCAGATTATTTGAAGTCAGAATGAAACGAAAGTGATAATGCAGGTGAAATGAGTCCGGGGTCCAGCACCGATAGTTACCCAGCATTTGCTCGTATTGGGTAGAGGGAAAACCCCGGAAAAACGCTCAATCAAGTAACTTTCCCCGATCGGGATACGTACCCGGGTCACCTTCTTTCGCGGTCAGACCCACTAACCGTTACCGATATGGACAACATTCAGTGTCACATACATGAAGTAAATGGGAAAAACGTTCACTTCCATAGTGATACGGGTATATCTGTAGACCTCATGTTCGACGGCAAACGTAACAAATGGCCCATTCAATACAGTACATATGAATCTCATACAATGGACACGAATAAGTCAAGTATACATACATACATGCATACATACATACAGTATATACGCACATACGTACATACATACATATATACATACATACACATGTACACACATACATACATACATACATACATACATACATACATACATACATACATACATACATACATACATACATACATACATACATACATACATACATAACACACAAATATGTCGTTTATCTTGCTTGCCATCATATCCAAATTTTGCGTAATAAATCTCAGTCGAAGACGATGAACTATTTAAGAGGCGATCACATTTTTGGTATGAAGAAAGTGAAACCTACGTATTTTTGCCTTATATATGTGATAGATAAAAGAGTTATTATATTCTTAATTCAGAAGGCTTTAAAAATTCTCACTTTTCCAGATTACCTCATTGCACATTGTAGTTTCTGCTGGCACTTATATGGATAATTGCAGTCAAAGTTTTATAAGATAGCCTAGTAAGATATCTATCGTAAAAGAAGAAATCAAAGTATATTACTATATTATAACTGCAGATACTTGCTGTAATTAGTTAGAGACGTCAGTATCATCAATATTGGTCCATCGTTGTGGCCGAGGGGTTAGCGAGCCTAACTCCAAAACCAGCGGGCCCGGGTTCGATCACCGCTCGGGACGAGTTGCCTGGGTGAGATTTTTTCCCTCACTCCTATGGATGAATAACAGGTAACTTTATCAGGCGATTGGAACCCCATTCATCCTCCCCTATCACCCTTTCATTCATCATCCCGCCATTTCTTCTGGTTTTCAGATAGTTCCACAGGCGGCCCTCCGAAGCTGCTGGCTCTCTCGACCGTCCTCCGTGGATTGTATTCAAGTGATGATGGATAGCTTTTACAACGGAACCCGGAGCAGACCTTCTCGGGGGAGAACTTCCGCCTCGGATCGTCAAGGGGCCCTTGGGAAGGGGGTTGCCGGAGGAGTGGTACATGGACTGTGTTGGCTGTAGGGTCCGGTTGTTAAGGGGGTCAAGGGGTTAGGTCGGTGCGCGTAGAGGATCGGTGGGCAAGCAACACATCCCATATGGGGAGTGTACAATAGACCTCAGGTCGTAGTGCGTGGGATGTTCCCTCCCTCCCTCCTAACAAGAAAAAAATCATCAGTCTTAAAAGAAATTGGAACAATTCATTTTTGGATATCATAATCTTCAAGCCATACATATTGGCAGTATTTTTTAATTATTTGTATATCCTTTTCGCATTACAGTTTCTTCTCCCATATGCCTTTTTCTTAAAATACACAAGTAATGGATTCAGCTGCAAATCTACAACTAAAAAAGAAGACAATTTCGAAACATTCTCCGAATATATAGAAAACTCGTAGATCTTGAAACGTAACTGAAATATAGAGTAACATAATAGGCTTAGATAAGGGATGCTCATGAGAGCGCCCTGTAGCCTCTCCTGGGGCGATAGGGCGAAGACTGGGCAGGTATAAGTGGACCAGGCAACGAGTGGATCAATTTATTGCATTTACATTGACAAAATAAATTCTAAACAGAAGCAGTGTTTTAAGAACAAACGTAAACTTAAAATTCTGGGCATTACATGTGTGTTTGTGCCACCAGGCAAATAATATCTGGAACAATCGATCTTCTCGAATGCAGCCGAATCATAGATGCCAAATGTTTATCGCATGCACTTAGTGAATCGGCTATGAGAATTAGCTACAAAATTGGCCACTTTTTGTATCCGTGAGCGTAAATATAATTTTTTTCTAATAACTCCGAATAGACGTCTCCAATAGGCTCTATAATTTTTAAACGTGATTCCTGATTGTGATCACATCCACTGCATACATTTTTTAATTCTATGGCAACCAACACTTACTTTAGTTGTTAAGACTTTGACATTCTTGATATGACAGCGGTTGCTGGGTAACACGTCGATATACATATTGAGAAAGGAAGTCCTACGGCTAAACGTAAAGGTAAGATCTGAAAATATTGCTCTACATTACAGTAAGAAATGTCTACACTTACTTACTTACTTACTTACTTACTTACAAATGGCTTTTAAGGAACCCACAGGTTCATTGCAGCCCTCACATAAGCCCGCTATCGGGCCCTATACTGTACAAGATTAATCCACTCTCTATCATCATATCCCACCTCCCTCAAATAAATTTTAATATTATCCTCCCATCTACGTCTCGGCCTCTCGGCCTCTACAAAGGTCTCTTTTTCCCTCCGGTCTCCCAACGAAAATGAACATAAAATTTTACAAAATATTCAAGGCTCAATGTTAACAAGGCAGCTATAGCGTTACGACTTCATAGGCCAGCGAGTTCATGTGGAAATTATTGTGCATAAAGAGCACGGATTTTTCCAAGCTCTTTTCTTTCTCTTTCCATCACTCTATCATTCAACATTCACTATATATATTTTTTTAGTGGGTTATTTTACGACACTGTATCAACATCTCAGATTATTTAACGTCTGAATGAAACGAAAGTGATAATGGAGATGAAATGAGTCCGGGGTCCAGCACCGATAGTTACCCAGCATTTTCTCGTACTGGATTGAGGGGAAACCCCGGAAAAACCCTCAACTAGGTAACTTGCCCCGAACAGGATACAAACCCGGGACACCTTGTTTCGCGTTCAGACGCACTAACCGTTACAGGTATGGGCAACATTCAGTGTCACATACACGAAGTAAATGGGAAAAACTTACACTTCTATAGTGATACAAGTATTTCTGCAGTCCTGATGATCGACGGCAAACATATCAAATTGCCCATTCAATACAGTACATATGAATCTGATCCAATGGACACGAATAATTCACGCGTACTACATAAACATACACATGCTGTACATAAATACATACATACATACATAGGGCGTACATACACTTATACACGCATACATACATACATACATAGGGCCTACTACATAACGTATACACGCATACTTACGTACGTACATACATACATACACACATACACACATACATACATACATACATACATACATACATACATACATACATACATACATACATACATAGGGCGTTTATACACTTATACACGCATACATACATAGGGCCTACTACATACACGTATGCACGCATACTTACGTACGTACATACATACATACATACACACATACATACATACATACATACATACATACATACATACATACATACATACATACATACATACATACATACATACATACATACATACATACATACATACATACATACATACATACATACATACATACATACATACATACATACATACATACACCTGCTCTGGGAATGTGAGTTACTAAATAAACAAAGACTAAGCCTCAAGAAAAGTGAGATTAACGGCGGCGGCCACTGGCCGATGAGCAATTGTGACTTAGTGAATAAATATACAAAACCATTCATAAAGTTCACAAAAACTATTAATTTTGACATAATATTGTAAATAGTAAATTTAAGGAAAATAGGTTAATTTGTTAAATAGCATTCTTCTAAACATAGTTTTTAAAAGTATTAGCAATAGTATAGATTTTTTTTTAATTTATAAACAGAAAAACAGAATAGACTCTAAAATAGTGTTGTATAATGTATTTAAAAGATTCAACAGTAGCATAGATGTTAACACGTTGTAAATAGTAAATTTAGGGAAAGTAGGTTAATTTATTAAATAGTATATTTCTAAACATAGTTTTTAAAATGATTAGCACTAGTATCGATTTTTTTTATCTGTAAATAGAAAAAAAAGGAATAGGTACTAAAATAGTGTTGTACAATAGTACATTATGCAACGAGCCTATAATGATAGTAATTAAGAAGCGAGTATGGATGTTTATGAAACGAGCGCAAGCGAGTTTCATAATTTTCATACGAGCATAAGCTCGATCATATTTCTAACTTGAAATTATTCAGATACATTTTATTTGTATCTGACAAGATCGGAAGTGGCCTTGTTCTAGGTCGTGAATTGTGAGATGTGAGCAGATGCGAAAGTATTGATTTTTTCCGAGGAACAATAATGTCATTGACCTTGTGTAATCCCGTTAAACTTGGTATAACCTTGATTATTGAATTCGACATTGAAAAACGAGATGACAAATTGAATTTATTTTAATATTATTTACAATTAACGCTAATTATTATAGTAACAGAACATAACCTTCTGCGACAGTATTGGATTTCCAGCCTCCGTGACTTTTCGCTAATTCTCTTTCGATTGCATATCCGAGAGTAATCGATACTTGCGGTTTTATAACGGTACAAAGCTGACTCGTTATTGGCTGAACACCTGTAAGCTGAGTTGTCATTGGCTGAAAACACCTGAACTTTAATGAGTAGGTGTACTTTAATGACATGCATTAAAGGACTGCTAACAAGTGCATACTTACTACATTTCGGCATGGTCGAGCATAAAGTATTTAAAAGATTCAACAGTAGCATAGATGTTAACATGTTGTAAATAGTAAATTTAGGGAAAGTAGAATAGGCTAGCAATATTGTGTATAAATTATATTCGGAAGAGTTAGCAATATTGTAATGTGTAGTGTATTAGCATGTAGCATTGCATTTTTGTAATGGAATATGCTTGTAAAGAAGGATTAAAAAATACATACATACATACATACATACATACATACATACATACATACATACCTCACTCATAACTTCTACCTACCCGAACCTCTGGAAGAAAGCCTTAATCCGTCCGATCCCCAAAATTAAAACCCCATTATGTGCAAATGATTTCCGTCCAATTAGTATCCTACCTGCTCTATCAAAAGCTCTGGAACGTATTGTTCACAAACAATTAATGAACTATCAAACCGAACAAGCCTTACTGGACGAATACCAATCCGGGTTCAGAAATGGATATAGTACGACTACATCATTACTAAAAGTGAATGAGGATATACGTGAAGCCACGGGTGAACGTAAATTAACATTACTGACATTACTTGACTTCAGTAAGGCATTTGATACAGTTGACACGGACCTTCTATTATGTAAATTAAGACTTCTGAATCTTTCTGAAAGTTCTGTTACTTGGTTTGAATCCTACCTTCGCGAACGTCAACAATGTGTCAGTGCATGCGATTATTCTTCAAAATGGTGTATCGTGAAATCTGGAATTCAACAAGGATCAGTTCTCGGACCTTTACTCTTCATGATCCATATGAATGACGTGACTAATATAAAACACTGCACATACCATATGTATACTGACGACTTGCAAATTTATTTGCATTTCCATCCTGACAAGACTAGTGACGCAGTAAACAAAATGAACGAAGACTTGAATTCGATTTCACTGTGGGCACACAAATTTCGATTAAGGTTAAATCCAGAGAAATTGCAAGTATCGTAATGGGACATAATCGTCTACGAAGCACTCTTGATAGTAGTACTATACCACATATAATATTGAATGAGATTATTGTTAAATACAGTGAAACAGTTAAAATCTTGGCATTTTTATGGATAGCGACTTAATTTGGAACACTCAAATAACACACACTTGCAAAAAAATATCTTCTCAACTTCACTCCTTGTTTCATATGAAAGAATTTCTACCACTTAGTCTAAAAAAGAATCTTATTCAGACGCTTGTAATGCCCAATTTTGATTATTGCGATTCCTTACTAACTAATGTAAGTTCACTCTTAGCTGAGAGACTACAACGTGTTCATAATGTGTGCATACGATTCATCTGCAGTGCTCGTAAATTTGACCATATAACACCTTCCCTCCAGTTACTTTCATGGGTGCGTCTGAAGGAACGAAGAAGAATACATTCACTGTCTCTTCTGTTTAGAATCACGCATACTTCAACTCCGAATTGTCTGTTATCGCGCTTTCAATTTCTTACAACTCTTCGAAACCGACATCAAGCACTTATTTCTATTCCTCATCATAGAACGTCTTTATACTCATCTTCCTACACTGTAGAAATACCTCGCCTCTGGAATTCGTTACCTAATGACGTCAGGGACTGTCGGACTTTGTCACAATTCAAAATGAAATTGGAAAATTTTGTCTTAGTTAATGTTTTTAGGTATTGCTAGAAGTATTGATTTGTGTTTTTTCTTTTTCTTTTTTAATCTAGATTAAAATTGCAAGTTTGTTGTTTATGTTAGTTAATTAGTTAGGATACAATTAATTATGATATTTAATCACTCATTTAAAGTTTGTGTGACTGCAACCTGTGTACATTTTTGTGTGGCTTCACTTTGTTTATAATGTTTTTCTTTCTCTCTGTTTATTTCTTGTGTAGCTTTACTTTGTATAAAGTGTAATTTTTTCTGTTTATTTCTATTATTGTATTTACATTCCTGGTGTTGTGGAAGAGAAGGCCTGATGCCTTAACTACACAAAAATAAATAAATAAATAAATAAATAATGCATGCATGCATACATACATACATACATAATTATATACATGCATACACGCATACATGCACGCAATACATACATACATACATATATACATAGAGCCTACTACATACACGTATACACGCATACATATATACATACATACATACATACATACATACATACATACATACATACATACATACATACATACATACATACATACATACATACATACATACATAACACACATAAGTCGTTTATCTTGCTTGCCATCATATCCAAATTTCGCGTAATAAATCTCAGTCGAAGATGATGAACTATTTAAGAGGCGATCAAATTTTTAGTATGGAAGAGAGTGAAATCAACGGTTTTTTTTTGTCCTAGATACGTGATGGGTAAAGAATTATTGTATTCTTAATTCAGAAGTCTTTAACAATTCTCACTTTACCAAATTACCTCATTGAACGTGTTGTAGTTTCTGCTGGCATTTATATGGATAGTGAGCCAAGCGCCATTTATGAAAAACGGAGAAAGCAGAGTTAAAGTTAAGTGAATACCATAGTTTAACGAAGATTGACATATCTTTTAGTTTGAATGTATATACTTCATAGTACTTGCTATGTGCTTCCATTGAATTATTATAATAACTTCATTTTAAGCCTTGTTTTAGTAAATGGTGCTGGGCCAACTATGGTTCTGAACCCTTCAATTTCAGTCAGTTTTATAAGATCGTAAGGTCTCTGTAGTAAAAGATGAAATCGAAGTAGTGTATATTACTATAAGTGCAGATACAAGTCGATTTGCTGTAATTAGTTAGATATCTCAGTGTCATCAATCTTAAAAAAAATATTATAACAATACATTTTTTGGATATCATAATCTTCGAGCCATATATGTTGGCATTGTTTTTTTTTTCACTGTATATTCTTTTCACAATATATTTTCTTCTCCTGTATGACTTTTTCTTAAAATACACAAGTACTGGATTCAGCTCAAAATCTACAACTAAAGAAGCAGACAATTTTTTAAAAATTCTCCGAATATATTAAAAAACTCGTAGATCTTGAAACGTAAGTGAAATATAGAGTAACATAATAGGCTTAGATCAGGGATGCTCATGAGAGCGCCCTGAAGCCTCGCCCGGGGCATTAGGGCGCAGACTGGGCAGGTATAAGTGGACCGGGCAACGAGTGGAACTCGCTGCTATGGAACTCGGCGGAGCCAGCGGGAAAAGAAGATGAGGTTGTAGAATCGTCTGTCAAACAAAATATATAATAATAATAATAATAATAATAATAATAATAATAATAATAATAATAATAACAATAATCCGTGGCGCTACAACCCACGAAGGGCCAAGACCGACCAGCCGGCTGCAGGCCTCACGGCCACATGTCGAAGCAGAGGTGAACGATCAACCAACCAGAATGGAGGTATTGTGAGGTTAGCAAGATGAGTCCCCCCCAAGCCGTTATAGCTGGTTTGCGTAACCGGATTTCACTACCTATCGTAGCTCCCTAAGTGCATCACGATGCTGGGTGGGCACCGGTCCCATACACTGGCCGAAATTTCATGATAAAATTTCCTCCCCCATGAGGACTCGAACCAGCGCGCATTCCGTAACGCGAGTCCTAGGCAGGATGCCTTAGACCATGACACCACGGCGCGGGACCAAACAAAATATCTATACTAATAATAAATCTGTAGCCGAAATTTTTCTGGTAATTTTCGATTTTCCAAAAATAATTGGTCCTAACATGTATAATTAACCACCCTGAAACCGAAAATCGCTTTTTTTACATTTTTGTTTGTATGTCTGTCTGTCTGTATGTTTGTTACCTTTTCACGCGATAATGGCTGAACGGATTTCGATGAAAATTGGAATATAAATTAAGTTCGTTGTAACTTAGATTTTAGGCTATATGGCATTCAAAATACATTATTTAAAAGGGGGGTTATAAGGGGGCCTGAATTAAAAAAATCGAAATATCTCGCTTATTATTGATTTTTGTGAAAAATGATACATAACAAACGTTTCTTTAAAAATAATTTGCGATAAGTCTTATTCCTTGAAAAATTTTGATAGGACTGATATTTAATGAGATAAATGAGTTTTAAAATTAAAATAACTGCCATCTAAGGCCGTGTAATGAATTAAAAAACAAATAACTTCGTCTATAAGGGGCCTTGGACAGCAACAATCGAAAGCTATGAAAGATAGCCTACATATAATGTTTCTGCGTTTCTATGAAGTAATATCGGAAGCTAAATTAACCGATTTGTATAATTAATTATTAATTCACCATTGGAAAGTGTAGTTTCTCTAGATGGACATAGTCCACACCTGTGGAGTAACGGTCAGCGCGTCTGACCGCGAAACCAGGTGGCCCGGATTCGATTCCCGGTCGGGGCAAGTTACCTGGTTGAGGTTTTTTCCGGGGTTTTCCCTCAACCCAATATGAGCAAATGTTGGGTAACTTTCGGTGCTGGACTCCGGACTCATTTCACCGGCATTATCACCTTCATCTCATTCAGACGTTAAATAACCAAAGATTTTGATAAAGCGTCGTAAAATAACTTACAAAAATAAAAAAAATAGATGGACATAATGCTATAATGTTATCACAGTAACTTCTGAGTGAATCGAGGACAGGTAAGATTAAAATAAATTCTTATGCACAGAAAACTTGATAGGCTATTCTGTATATTCGTTTCCTGTATTTCCTAAACTAATTTTTATGACCAAATGAGTGGTCTCTGGATCAAAATGATCGCATTTTTATTTTTTAATTCAATTTAAATTAAGTAACATAATAAACGATTTATCCTTCTATCAAACACGAATGTTCCCTGGATCAAATGTCCTATTTTAATTATATAATTACTTTATATTTATTTCTAACGGGTGCAGCGGAGCGCACGGGTGCGGCTAGTAAACAATATAAATCAATTTATTGCATTTACATTGACAAAATAAATTCTAAACAGAAACAGTGTTTTAAGAACAAACGCAAACTTAAAATGCAGGGCATTACATGTGTGTTTGTGCCACGAGGCGAATAATATCTGGAACAAGCGATCTTCTCGAATGCATCCGAATCATAGATGTCAAATGTTTATCGCATGCACTTAGTGAATCGGCTATGAGAATTAGCTACAAAATTGGCTACTTTTTGTATCCGTGAGTGTAAATAGACGTCTCCAATAGGCTATATTTCTTAAACGCGATTCCTCATTGTGACCACATCCCCTGCGTACATTATTTAATTCTATGGGAACCAACACTTACTTTAGTTGTTAAGACTTTGACATTCTTGATGTGACAGCGATTGCTGGGTAACGCTTCGTCATGCTTGTTTGAGAAAGGAAGTGCTACGACTAAACGTAAAGGTAAGATCTGAAAATATTGCTCTATATTACAGTAAGAAATGTCTAAGGGATTAAATTGAAACTATTTTACGGTTAATTTTACGTCCTCGCAATGTTGTACACTTACTTACTTACAAATGGCTTTTAAGGAACCCGGAGGTTCATTGCCGCCCTCACATAAGCCCACCATCGGTTCCTAACTGTGCAAGATTAATCCAGTCTCTATCATATCCCACCTCCCTCCAATCCATTTTAATATTATTCTCCCATCTACGTCTCGGCCTCTCCAAAGGTATTTTTTCCTCCGGTCTCCCATCTAACACTCCATTTCTGGATTCGCCCATACGTGCTACATGCACTGTCCATCTCAAACGTCTGGATTTAATGTTCCTAATTATGTCAGGTGAAGAATACAATGCGTGCAGTTCTGCGTTGTGTAACTTTCTCCATTCTCCTGTATCTTCTTCCCTCTTAGCCCCAAATATTTTCCTAAGAGCCTTATTCTCAAACACCCTTAATCTCTGTTCCTCTCTGAAAGTGAGAGTAAAAGTTTCACAAGCATACAGAAAAACTGGTAATATAACTGTTTTATAAATTCTAACTTTCAGATTTTTTGACAGCAGACTAGATGACAAAAGCTTCTCAACCGAATAATAACAGGCATTTCCTATGTTTATTCTGCGTTTAATTTCCTCCCGAGTGGCATTTATATTTGTTACTGTTGCTCCCAGATTTTTTAATTTTTTCACCTCTTCGAAAGATAAATCTCCAATTTTTATGTTTCCATTTCGTACAATATTCTGATCACGAGACATAATCATATGCTTTGTCTTTACCAATCTATAACTATTGTTGTTGTGATATTTTGTAGTGATCATGAGCATGTTTTTATATTGTTAAATTGCTTGATAAACTACAAATATTTACCAAAGTCGATAGTTATTTCTGATCTAAAGGAGAATTGTGCAAGAATTTGCTTTGTGAAGTAGGAAAACCCTGATATATATTTCGTTTTAGTGGACTTAGATGTTGAACAAGCATAATAAATATATCGTACGATATTTTAATAAACAGATTATTTCAATTTACAAGCATAAACCATTTATCGGCTGAGTAAAAGGTACTGATAAATGTTGTTAATTTTGTTATGAACCAATTTTTTTTTTGGAACTTCAAAGCTTTATTAAGGTATTATGCCAATATTATGGAATATAATACATGAACAGCGAACTCATTTTTTGAAACATCAGAGACTAACAGAGAGTAAGTGGAGATCTATTTTGTGTTTTATATTAAAATTATTAATATTTTGATTATTAGTACAAAATACGGTATATCTTTGTTTTCAATACAAAGCACAGTCAGGCAAAGATGTACTCACAATGTAATGTCCAATATTTCAAGATGGTAGGGAAATATTTTCACATGATATCCATTTATGTCAGCGGTGACCAAAGCGGTGTCGTGATTACATCGTGTAATCACAGACATTCAAACGGGTACGAGCAGTTTTCTGTACATTTCTGTGTGTTTCATTCACGTAGTGAAGGCAAGCAGTGGCGGTATCATGTCGCTCTACAAACTCTGTCTCTAGAAGCAGTAAGATATGGTTTCGTAAAGAATGAGAACTTTTTTGTTGTTCTGTCTGACAAAATGTAATATGTTTACTTTGCTCAACGGTTCAATTAGGAGTATAAATAAACATTAATTGTCACGTTGAATAATGTATCATTATTATTATTATTATTATTATCATTATTATTATTATTATTTAATCCTGTTAATATTTAGATGATGATAAGTATTTATTAGTTATTCATTTAATAATAATATTGTAGAAAAACAATATGTGCCAACGATCTGTTAAACGCCAGGAATTGACATGTCTTAAATCATAGCCAGGAAGAGAAAGATGACATGAATAAATGTAAGGAAATCAGCTACCTAGTGGGATTTGTAATATCTCGTGCTCTAAAGCCTTTTAATAGAACAGAATTTCTCAAAAGAGTAATGATTAAAATAGATTATATAACTTGTCCATAGGAAGTTTTTAATATTGAAAAACTACGAACTTCTGGACCAAGTATCGAGAGAAGAATTTAAAAAATTTCTGATTATATTCAAGAGGAAGATTAAAGAAGAAAAAAGAAATATCGTATATTATTCAGTGGCTCTTGATGACAGCAGTGACATTACTGATACAGCAAAGCTTGAGATTTTATTCGCGGGATTGAATGATGTTAGTACAGGAACCATCACTGGTTGTAGTTTTCATACCAAGCACCTTTCCTCCGTCTCCTTACTTCATAGGCTGTCTGTCGCATGTACTCACTGCAGTTTGAGTTTCGGTCACCGCTGATTTATGTACACGTCATTCTTAAGGTACGGTCACACGTCGCTACTTTTGCTGCGCAACTTTTGTACTGCAGCTGCAAAAGTTGCTTGTCGTGTTCACACGTAAGCCAAAAGTAGCGCGCTGTACGATAGTGGCGGTATCATGTCGCTCTACAAACTCTGTCTCAATAAGCAGTAAGATGTGGTTTCGTAAAGAATGAAAACTTTTTTGTTGTTCTGTCGGACAAAATGTAATATGTTTACTTTGCTCAACGGTTCAATTAGGAACCCGAGTGCAGCAAAAGTTTCAACTGGAGGTTGAGAGTCTGTTCACACACAAGGCGCTACTTTTGCAGCCGCAGTCATGCTGCAGGTTTCCATCTCCGTGTTGACTTCTCAATATACATTTTGTGGTTATGTTCGCATTATTAATAAACTCATGCGAAAGCTTACTTATCTAGCTATTATTTGCTTTTCTGGTCTAACTAGTATTCAGAAATTGGCATTATTTTTACTATAAAGCTTTTAAAAACGCCTACATACTTAAATGATAACCAACAGCATATTCACGTAATCAATGTTGGCAACCCTGCTGTTTGAAACTACGCTACAAAAAATTAAAAAAGTTAATTATATCGTCAGCAAATATGCTCAGACTGTGTTAAGCATTTAATAACTGTTACAAACAATTTATTTTCGTTACATCTAACATTAAAATACATCCAAACAATAAAAGTATCATTGGCACATATGGGTGGCAACACTGGTCGCAACCGCAGCAAAAGTTTCAACAAAACCGATATCAAAAATGCTGCGGCTGTTCCCTGAGAACCCTGTTCTCACGTCGCTACTTTTAAGCTGAGCGCAGCATGAAAAAGTAGCGAGCACCAGGTTCGGCAGCCGCTACTTTTCGGGTTGCACCGTTGTTCACACGTGGCAGTACGAGAGTTGCGCAGTTTTTTGTACTGCATCGCTGCAAAAGTAGCGACGTGTGACTGTACCTTTCAATGCTTTCTTTTGTAAAAAAAAAGTTTATAGGTACAGATGAACAGCCCAGGAATATTAACCCATAAGCATTTGATTATAAAATTGATGTACGCAAAGTGTACACCTATCTTTAAAGATGTTCACATCGACAATAACAGATAATTAGGAGTAATACATTAATTCTATATGTTTTTCTAATTCAAGTGATTATTGAATACAGTTCCTAACCAAGATATTTTGTGCTTACAAATTCCTTGAGATTAGTAAAATATTAGAAAAATGTGTGCGGTAAATCTTCGTTTGTGTCTCATTTTTAAAATTCATTTTCCACAGAAATGTTCTCCAGAATATTTTCTAACGCGGAGACGGGCAGAGCAATTCTTAATGCTGCTAAGATCGTTACTGTCGGTATGATGATAAAACAGCAGGAGATCGGCAGGAAGAAGTCTAAGTTTGCTAGTGGAGAAGTCTGTGTAAGTATTTCGGTATGCACGAATTATCTACACACGTTTCTTTGTGTGGGTGTAATTTTATTACACCTTTTAACTTGTAAAATGTTAGAATATAAGTGTTACCACTGGAAAGAAATTACAAGTGGAGAATTTAGTAAATAATTTAATTCAATTTATATTTTATTGTAGGCCTATGCGGATTAAAATTCAGAGTGATTGCATGAAAAGACGTCAGCAAGGAGACTAATATTGCTGAACTGTGAAATTGATATCGGGTAAATTAGGGTCTGTTGGGCAGTCGGGCATGTTGGACACTTTGTACCTTAACGTGTTACGTCGCCACTTGTGGCCACCACATTCTGCTAGAAGTCAATGACAGAAGTAGCCACGAGTGGGGCTACTTCCTTCATTGACTTCTAGCAGAATGTGGTGCCAACAAGTGGCGAGGTAACACGTTAAGGTACAAAGTGTCCAACATGCCCGACTGTCCAACAGACCCTAATTTGCCCTACTTAAAGTATGAATAATAAAATTGGAGACTAGTATTTCTTTAACTTAAAAAAATTGACTTTCTTTAAGAATATTCAGATGCTTTTCAAATATTATAGTGTTGTAATCACGTACAGAGCATTATCTGACACAAAATATTGGTGCATATCCGTACAAAAGGAGAGGAACTTCGGGAATGTGAACCCCCACCCAATTTGGCAAGAAATCGGCGAGGTAAAAAGTGAACTACAGAAATATTTGAATATGTTATATAACACAGAGGTGAACAGACCATTTGAATTAGGGATTGCAGAAACAGCATTTGTCTCTATTTGTGGCGAAATGAGTTTATTCGAGTTTCATAGATTGTTGATATAGGGCTATCATTCCATCCAGAAACCACATATGTCAGCATAACCGTCTCACATTTGGAGACCTGTGAAATCCTGGAAGCGCGCAGAAACAATTCATGTCAAAGACATGTGCCGACATATTGGTTCCGATTCCAGACGGCAGACATCTACGACACAAGGATACAAAAATTGATCCAACTGAATGACAAATGTCTCAGTTCTAGTGGTGAATACGTTGAAAAATAACTCAACAATCTGTTCCAATAGAACATTCCATGAAATTTTGTTCCCTTTCAGTAAACGGCCCCAGGAAAACTTATTTATCCATGACCATAACGAAAAACATGCCTTTACTAAATACTTTTGCGTTTGTAAAGTAGGCTTTTATTCAACATTACTTTATTTCACTAGTGAGATAAAGACTTTACCTCACAGTTTGTACTTTATCTCACAGTTCATTAGTATTTTCCTAGTACCCGGGTACACACGTATACTTATCCATTGAACTACCATTTCTTAAATATACATACACTCAATCTCCTTCTCTTTTCTCTATCTGCTACGTCGTAATTTGTACATTACATCCATATCTAATATGCATCTTTTTAAAATTTTGTAATAATTTACCTTTTGGGATGCGAGGAGATTTGTTGGGTTTATAGGATTTTAAAACAACATGCGTTAGCCAACTGAGCTAAACAGACACGATGATTAATTAAGTTTTAATATTCCTCTTAAGTTTACAGAAGTAAAATGTGAAATTATTTTAATCACAATAGTCCCGTGAAAACTTCTAAATAATCTCTGAAACTTCAAAAAGACGAAAATACACGTTTAAAATGAAAAAAATATATATTAAAATTATATAATTAATTATAATTTGTTATTTATCCAACGCCTTAGATACCATTCTTTACTAATTATGGCCTCCTACATCATGACCTATACACATATTGATTCTAAAATCCATGCCATGGTATGTGATTACATGAGGACGTATTTTCAACATATTTTCTTTTATAAAACATAATTTTTCGTTATGGTCATGGATAAAATTACGTATGGTACTTGTGAGCGTGATATTTATTGCACTTACCTCACAAGTACCATAAATAAATATTTTTACGGCCTTCGTAATTGCGCTCGAGTGGCCAAAATTTGTGTAAGCATTTCTTTTGACATTATTAAAATGATGGAAGAAAAGAGAATAATTTTTTATCTGCCCCCATGAGAAAGTTTGCTTGTAAGTACAAAGGAGAATACCATATTTACCTTCTTCATTGGCATAACCAGACAAAATCATGCCAATTCAAAGAGAGAAGCTTGACGATATACGCCAACCAATGCGTTACATACATGTCACATGAATATAAAACATTTTACAATAATATTCTTCAGTAGGCTATTGTGGAAAAATAAGTTAATTTATATGTTAACTTATGTATTAAGTACACAGTAGGTCTATACATATATTACATCCCTAATTTGATAAATAAACTTTAGTTAAACTGAAATTATTATAGGCCTAGTACAATTTTGATTCCTTGCAGAAACAGCACATGTGGAGCGAATATATATCTTGATTTATTTTATTAGCAATTCATTAGATTCCAATAAATTTGGTATAAAACGACATATCTATTAGTCCTCTGTCTGAAGGGGCCAGTACTATAACAAATGATGTGGTCTACCACGAGTAATACCGTTTTTTATGTCTACTGAAAAATTTATTTTTCATGACATGTGATGTTTCTGCTATCCCCGATTCGTTTCAATTCGAGTATAATTCGCGCCTTATGCTCGGCAAACAATCACACATTAAACAAAATAATGTTTTCTCAAGTTCAAACTATCTTCCTCCTTTTAAAAATCCTGTTCGCGGCCATGGATGAATGGGATAAGCATCGCCTCAATAAGACAAACTGCATTCACATATGAGCTATCAGTAAAATATTGGGCCATGTCCATAATGTCACATTTCGAGAAAACTGCATTTGTTTACATAAATTGTGTTGTATCATAATTATAAATTAGTATACGTACTATAAGTACTTTATTATTTTCAAAAGAGAGTGAGTAACATAAGAAAAATGTAGTTGTAAATAAAAATGCATTTGATTGGTCGTAGTTGTACAAAATTACTGTTCTTATAATTGCTAAATGGCAAAATTTCAGGAGAACATTGGTCCATGTCCATTTTATTCGTGTCAAACTCCACACCTGTGGAGTAACGATTAGCGCGTCTGGCCGCGAAACCAGGTGGCCCGGGTTCGAATCTCGGTTGGAGCAAGTTACCTATTTGAGGTTTTTCCCAAGGTTTTCCCTGAACCCAATATGAGCAAATGCTGGATAACTTTCGGTGCTGGATCTCGGATTCATGTCACCGGCATTATCACCATCTCATTCAGACGCTAAATAACCTGAGATGTTGATAAAGCATCTACTAAAATTAAAAAAAAAAATGAATACAAACACTGTTCACAACATACAAATTTCATGACATAACATAGCACAATACTAACTAAATCACATTTCCATTGCACTGAACACTTTAGGCATTGGTTTCATCATCTTCCTGCTGCTCTTCAGAAACAAAAATCTCATTTTCATTATCTCCATTCTGGGATGTAAGATTGTGGAAAAAGCTGTGGTGCACTGATGGTGCACTTGTGGATGAAGGGCGACCTTCCTTTCGTCTTGGAAAGTCCACAATCTTCCAACTTTCTAAGTTATTGAATGAGTACTTGAATTTCATCATCATTCGATCTCTATATTCTATACGCAGACACTGCTTGTGTTATCATTTAACCTGATGTCCATCACAAATCTTATGTCTGTTAACAGCAACGTCTTTCACCCTATCAGCAAGTGACAGAAAATAGTTTTTCTGCATTTTATAATGTTGAATGGTTTCTTTTTCTTTGCTTTTGATGCCAATGCCATCCAATGTTGAGGAATGTATAAGTCATGCTTTTGACGAGCTCTTTCAATCACACCAAAATCGGCATTTTTGACAGAAAACTGTGGCCTGTTCTCATAAATCTTTATTCAGAACTTCTGACTCCTTTTCTGATAAGAAAACATTCTATCATAGCCATCTTGAAGTTTGAGATTTTGGCTTCCGCAACTGTCAGAACATGTTACAATAACTTTCACACCATTCTTTAACCTTTCCTGACAATACTTCATTACACATGAACCAATTTCATCTGGTCCGCTTGAAGCCATTGCTTCATACCACGTATTGTATGCAGTTTGGAGTAAGATGTTACTAACAAGAGAAGATGACTCAATGTTAATAGTTATTTATGGTACTTGTGAGGTAAGTGCATCTTTATTGCGCGAGTGGAAAGATTTAAGCACGAGACGTCAGCCGAGTGCTTAAATTACACGAGCGCAATAAAGATCAGGCTCACAAGTACCATACGTAATTTTATCCATGACCATCACGAAAAATTGTATTTTATAAAAGAAAATATGTTGAAAATAAGTCCTCATTTTATAATCACATATCATGGCATGGATTTTAGAATCGGTACGTGTACTAGATAGGTTATAATGTAGGAGGCCATGATTAGTGAAGAATGGTATCTAAGGCGTTGGATAAATAACAAATTATAATTAATTATACAATTTTAATATATATTTATTCATTTTAAATGTGTATTTTCGTCTTTTTGAAGTTTCAGGGATTGTTTAAAAGTGTTCAGGAGACTAATGTGATTAAAATGATTTCACATTTTACTTCTGTATACTTAAGAAGAATATTAAAACATAATTAATCTTCGAGTCTGTTTAGCTCAGTTGACTGACGCGTGTTGTTATAAAATTCTATAAACTCAACTTCGTAGGTTCAAGTCTCCTCGCCTCCCAAAAGATAAATTATTACAAATTAAAAAAAAACATATTAGATGAATGCAATGCACAAATTACAACGTAGTAGATAGAGAAAAGAGAAGGAGATTGTGTGTATGTATATTTAAGAAATGGTAATAAAAAAGTAGAGGTAGTGACATCTAGTAACTAATATATTAACTTCTTGAGTAATAGTTGAATGGAAAGCATACGTCTGTGTGGCCGGGTACTAGGAAAATACTAATGAACTGTGAGATAAAGTTCAAACTGTGAGGTAAAGTCTTTATCTCACTAGTGGAATAAAGTAATGTTGAATAAAAGCCTACTTTACAAACGCAAAAGTATTTAGTAAAGGCATGTTTTTCGTTATGGTCATGGATAACAAATTTCTATATTTATAGACATCAGCTCAAAGAATTTGAGTGACAACAAGGGTCCTGAATACAATAAACATGTACAATATAATTTGATGTGATATATTGAAGAAAAATAGTTATTTATGGTACTTGTGAGGTAAGTGCAATAAGGATCACGCTCACAAGTACCATACGTAATTTTATCCATGACCATAACGAAAAATTATGTTTTATAAAAGAAAATATGTTGAAAATAAGTCTCATATAATCACATACCATGGCATGTATTTTAGAATCAATGGGTGTACTAGGTAGGTCATGATGTAGGAGGCCATGATTAGTAAAGAATGGTATCTAAAGCGTTGGATAAATAACAAATTATAATTAATTATATCATTTTAATATATATTTATTCATTTTAAACGTGCATTTTCGTCTTTTTGAAGTTTCAGGGATTGTTTAGAAGTGTTCACGGGACTAATGTGATTAAAATGATTTCACATTTTACTTCTGTATACTTAAGAAGAATATTAAAACACAATTAATCTTCATGTCTGTTTAGCTCAGTTGGCTAACGCGTGTTGTTTTAAAATCCTATAAACCGAACTTCGTAGGTTCAAGTCTCCTCGCATCCCAAAAGATAAATTATTAAAAAATTTTAAAAAGATGCATATTAGATATGGATGTAATGTACAAATTACACGTAGGAGATAGAGAAAAGAGAAGGAGATTGAGTGTATGTATATTTAAGGAATGGTAATAAAGAAGTAGAGGTAGTGACATCTAGTAACTAATATATTAACTTCTTGAGTAATAGTTGAATGGAAAAGTATACGTGTGTACCCGGGTACTGTGAGATAAAGTTCAAAATGTGAGGTAAAGTCTTTATCTCACTAGTGAAATAAAGTAATCTATACTAATAATAAATCTGTAGCCGACATTTTTCTGGTAATTTTCGATTTTACAAAAATAATTGGTCCTAACATATATAATTAACCACCCTGAAACCGAAAATCGCTTTTTTTACATTTTTGTTTGTATGTCTGTCTGTCTGTCTGTCTGTATGTTTGTTACCTTTTCACGCGATAATGGCTGAACGGATTTCGATGAAAATTGGAATATAAATTAAGTTCGTTGTAACTTAGATTTTAGGCTATATGGCATTCAAAATACATTATTTAAAAGGGGGGTTATAAGGGGGCCTGAATTAAATAAATCGAAATATCTCGTTTATTATTGATTTTTGTGAAAAATGTTACACAACAAACGTTTCTTTAAAAATAATTTGCGATAAGTTTTATTCCTTGAAAAATTTTGATAGGACTGATATTTAATGAGATAAATGAGTTTTAAAATTAAAATAACTGCCATCTAAGGCCGTGTAATGAATTAAAAAACAAATGACTTCGTCTATAAGGGGAGTTGGACAGCAACAATCGAAAGCTATGAAAGATAGCCTACAGAGAATGTTTCTGTGTTTGTATGAAGTAATATCGGAAGCTAAATTAACAGATTTGTTTAATTACTTAATTATTATTTCACCATTGGAAAGTGTAGTTTCTCTAGATGGACATAATGCTATAATGGTATTACAGTGACTTCTATATAATATAATATAATATAATATAATATAATATAATATAATATAATATAATATAATATAATATAATATAATATAATGTAATGTAATATTATATAATATAATTTAAGTTATTTGAAGCGTTCAGAACCATAGTGGGCCAAACGCCATTTACTGAATACGTAGAAAAGAAGGGTTAAAATTAAGTTATTACCATAATTCAATGGAAATATATAGCAAGTAAAATAAAATATACACATTAAATCTAAATGATGTCAATGTTCATTAAACTATTGTTGCATGTAATAACAATTAAGAAACATGTTAAAGGAATTGTCATTGCACCAAATGAGTGCTCTCTGGACCGAAATGATCGCATTTTAATTATTTAAACACAATTTAAATTAAGTAACATATTACACGATTTATCCTCCTATCAAACACGAATGTTCCCTGGATCAAATGTCCTATTTTAATTATGTAATTACTTTATATTTATTTCTAACGGGTGCAGCGGAGCGCACGGGTACGGCTGGTGTTGAATAAAAGCCTATTTTACAAACGCAAAAGTATTTAGTAAAGGCATGTTTTTCGTTATGATCATGGATAAAGAAAGTTAATTGGTGAAGGCAAATATAACTTGATTAATTGAAATAGAGATGATGATGTACAAACAATTTATATACCATTCGAAACAGCATCCCGAAATATGTTGAAATCTCTAATATAATATCTTGCGCTGCACATATAAACGAGCTGGAGAGAGTTAGAGGTGGGGTGGGGTCTCCGCCATCCAATGGGATTACGTTTGATCTCGTGGGCGCAAGGATTGAATATGCATGTTGTGTTCAGTGTTGCCAACTTAGGGGTTTCCCCCAAATTTGGGGAACACTTTTCCAGGGGAAGGTTTGGGAGAATAAAAATGTTAGGGAAATTTTCAAGGGAAAGATAAATTTTAGAGGGTTTTCTTGGGGTGTTTTTTTTAACTAGGTCATTAGAATTTTTGAAAATTAATTGCAGTGAAGCTACTGTGTTATGTAAATTGAACAATGAATATCTTGATCATGAATCCTCTCTTCGGCCGGTATCGCGTCTTACAAGCATGTTTCCTCACTTGCTCCCTTTATTCCTCGTATTATCACAGTCTACTATATACAGTCACGAAGCTTGGGGTGATTTTTTGCCAACGAGATGCATTTCTCGCGATAGTTGCTAGCCGCTTGGAGCGCTGTGAGTACTAGGAACAATAGACTGTGTCACTGCCATCGTGATCTAATACAGGCCGTAAGGCAGACCATCTGACTCGCTTAACACGATCACGAAGGGGCGGAGTTTCAACCATATAAATTAATTAGAATCCATAAAGAGTAACATATATCTCTCTAAAATGTAGTGTAATTGCATTGATAAAATTTAAAACAATTATTAGGGGACACTTCAGACATAATTCCTTGCGAGTTTAGGTGTAATATTATTTTTGGTGTGAAAATTACGTTCTTCGTGTGTGTAATACCTGTCTTTATTTCGATTAAGTATTGCGAAATTCTTGTACATTCATTTATGCACGATTCAATAATTTTCAGTTTCACCAGACGAATATTTAGATATGTTGAAATCACAGGTTATGTTTATTGTACCAGTTGCCCCTTTCTGTCTAATTTTAGTGTCTCCAATGCCCTGCCACTATATATGTATGTTATGTCATATGGATATTATAGGTTATGTTTACTATATTTAACCTATATTCCTATACATTATAATTAAACATAATGTCATGACACCCGTCACATTCTATTTGTCTGTATTTTAATACTACATTTGAGCACTGAATTATTGTATTTATCTACTACCTAAGAGACGATGTAACACAATCGTACGTACACTAATTTCACAGGAGTGGTAAGGTAAATTTTCTGTCTACAATTAAGGAAGGTATATGTGCTAAATTAAAATCACAATATAAATTCGTTTTTATTGAACCTGAAAATAGCTTCCATTCTAAACTTAAAATGTTGATGCGAACAGATTATGAAACACGTAAAATTCTCTTCACATTAAAATAACACAATTTTGCAATTATTTCTGCAACATATTATGCAACAAGAAGTAAACGGAACTTAGGGACACATTACACTAAATAAAGCTTAGCAATGATACTCAATAATATAATATTTCACTGAGCTCCATACACTGAAATAGAAAATCCGAACATATATTACGGCCTGGTCTAGATCGAAAAGGCACTGACTGTGCCGTATTTCACTTTGTTGTGAAAAGTTGTGTAAACTGTGAAATGTTCGTTATCGGTTGTAATAACTGTAAATGGCTAAAATACAATAATTTGAATAATAATATGGGACAAGGAGACGTTTGTGATACTATAAATATTGTAAAAAAAAGAGGTCAGAATTATCCTTCTTCCGAAAGATCCAGGAAGATGAGTTTATAAAATATAATATATATATTTTGAAAATAATATATAAACCTTATGTATTTCACATTTCAATAGTGGAAAGAAGGTGTTAATTCTTTCAAAAGAATACGATATCGAAAGTACAATACATTTTATCGTCTGCTGGGGAAAAGGGTCTGTGATGAGGCGATAGTAGCGATCCTGGTGGTGAGCAACTATCTTTGTTTGCATATTTAGTAAGTATTAAGATTCGTGACTGTGAATATTAGACTGTGGTGTTATTATGACGCTTTCTCCCACCCATAGTCGCGTTGCACACGTGTTCTCCTTGTCTTGCTTAAGTCATGGCCTACTCAATAATAGTGTCTGCAGTAAAATGCAGTTAAACAATTTCCCCAATCTAAATTTATGTTTTTGATACAACTGATTTTCATTTCTTTTTATTCTACATCAGCGATGGGGAAAAGGGGTGTAGCGAACATAAGCAGCAACTTACTCCACATCTAAAACAGCAAGGTCAGGTGTATTTCGTTTGATTGTTTACAAGGCGAGACCAAAGCTGTGCAGTGGCGTAACCCAGTAGAAATGTTATGTTTTATTTAACGACGCTCGCAACTGCAGAAGTTATATCAGCGTCGCCGGATGTGCCGAAATTTTGTCCCGCAGGAGTTCTTTTACATGCCAGTAAATCTACTGACATGAGCCTGTCGCATTTAAGCACACTTAAATGCCATCGACCTGGCCCGGGATCGAACCCGCAACCTTGGGCATAGAAGGCCAGCGCTATACCAACTCGCCAACCAGGTCCACGTAACCCAGTAGAAACGCGATGTAATAGTTGTGTTGTTATGCTCCTGACCTAAACTAATAGGGTGCTGATAATATTAATAGGACGAAACAAGCGTTTATATTTGAGCAATTAAAATGTATGTACATAAATAGAACGAAAATAATAATTATGTTACTTAATTCGGTAAACAGATCGAATGAGTAATGAACAAAGTGAATAGAATGCAAATACTTTCTTGCAACAGATGAACTGATACCACGAATAATTAACAAATATATAAATAACGTTACAAAGGAAACAGCAATATAATAATAATGATAATAATAATAATAATAATAATAATAATAATAATAATAGTTTTATTTTCCCTGGCAGAGTTAAGGCCATCAGGCCTTCTCTTCCACTCAGCCAGGATCAAATCACATACAGAAAAATACATACCGTTATACAAATATTAACTTAAAAATAATAATAAACATAATTAAGGAAAAAATAGAGATTGAATACATATACACTATCAGTATTAACTTTAAAATAACAATAATAAAAAATACATATAATAAAAAAGAGACTGAATACATAATCACAAACAGAAAAATACATTCTAGTATACAAGTATTAACCTAAAAAAAATTAATACATATGAATATAATCTCACAACTAAAGGAATAGTAGAATTAGTATTATCAGAACAGCACGTGTTACATTGAGACAATGACAATTACCTAGATATTAGTGTTAATGGAAAAAATAAAGTAATTACTGTGTAAAATAATAATAATAATAATAATAATAATAATAATAATAAATAAAAATTATACCTAAAAACTAATTCTGTGCATTTAAAACATTTCTAAACAACCTAATTTTAAACAACTGAGGACTAAGACTACCCCTGATTTCCAGCGGCAGCGAATTCCATGAGCGGGGCATGGCTATTGAAAAAGAACTGATGTACAGAGATGTCTGATGACGTGGTATTGATAGCAACAGATTGTACTGTGAACTATTATGATGTGAAGCTAGGAGAGTAAACCGAGAGGCAAGGTAGTTGGGTGTGGAATCATGTATAATTCGATATAGCAGGCAAAGAGAATGTACTAAACGTCGATCTTGCAAGAAGAGCCAGGAGAGTCGTAGAAAATATTCCGATATATGATCATGTCGGCGGATATTGAAAATAAATCGGACGCAAACATTATGTAGGCCACGTTGAAGTTTCTGAGAAAGTTCAGCACTTAGGTCGCTATATAATAATGATAATAATAATAATAATAATAATAATAATATTAATAATAATAATAATAATAATAATAATAATAATAATAATAATAATAATAATAATAATAATTCCAGAACAAATATACATATCGATTTTTTTAACATAAAAAACTCTAGCAGCCCCAGAAAGGGTAAGTTACATACTCGTGCTCAGGGAGTATTCCACATAATGTTAATACATTTTTATTAAATAACAGAGGAAAAAGTAAAAAAAAAGAAGAAGAAGAGAAAAACACAGATATTACAATAAGTGAACTTTAAATTTTCTCTGTTAACAGCAATTTTAATTGATTTTTTTAAATAAGCAGCATTAGCAAATTTTAGGTTTAGGAATTTAGCTATTATCATGTTATAAAACTGGGGCCGAAGTTGTTACTCCCTTCGGAGAACACCTAAATTTCTCTACTATATGTTTTGAGAAAAGAAAACTAACACGAAGTATGTTTGTTGCTAAACAAGCTGAACCTGGCTCGTCTTTAGTTTTTAATGAATGTTTTAATTCTTCCAATTTCTAGTCCTATTTAAAAAGGACATAAATTAGCCTTTAATCTGTAAAGCGACTACACAAAACCGTCACGATACTGAAATATCAGAATTTCTGTCATAACAATGTCACCACGATAAAAATACAAATTCATATATTTATCTGACAAATTCTTCTCACTATAATTCTGTTCATGGGGGGATTTAAAATGACGGAACACACTGAATAAGGAGCAGAATACCTCCTTGCTGCACAACAAACACAATGCTTTGTTGTTTCGTCTTTGTAAATGTGTCTTTTTACTTTGCTGTGGGATATGATTCCATCACTGATACTCGCAGACTTGTGGTCGCGATTTGCACGGAAACAGATACAGGAATGAGTAGTCTGCTAGCTAGTAGTGGGAGGGGTTCAACTGTGATTGAGGGGAAGGGAACACACTGTGCTACTTTTCCCCATCGCTGTTCTGCATGTAAGTTTTCTTAAATAGATTTATATTTATACTAAATATTATACGCAACAAATGCCAGTCATGTGAGCTATGAATAACATTTTTAATTTCAAACTGTCTGCTTGTCAGAATAAAAGTCGGCACTCAGCAAAATGCAAATGTTATGGACTTTCAGTGTACTGTGGCAATATTTGCAAAATACAACACAATCAATCAGATCGTACTGCAAGGACAAATTATGAGAAGTCCAAAGAGTATTCCATTCTATTGCATGTCAGTGTATAGGATGTGTGACTAAGGTACACGTACCAAATATCGACACCTTAACACTTCAGTCACTTTTGCTCTGGAAATAAGTTATGTACAAACACGAAAATTATGAAATAGAAACTGTAATCTTATCTTTACAAAATAGCACAATGAAAATGGATATATTATATACCGAACTAGAATTAGAACTCAAATAGGAAAACTTTGTAAACTGGCGTTATTAGGAACAGGTTGTCCAATTAATGCCACCTATTTTCTAGTAACCTATACACTTATAATTGTTAATGAATTCTTTTTCATAAGCAACACAAATTGAACTAAGCGACTGAATTTGAGTTTCTGTTAATAAAAAATACAAAATCACTCAATACTAATGAAAGATTCTTGATCTGAAACTGAAACACCAGATGGATTAGAAAATGTTTTTTCCAGTGACTCCGTACTTAAAAAAAGACAATGTGACACAGTAGAAAGTTATTAAACACAAAAGCATTTACCTTAGTTTAATATTAATGTTTTCCAATAAGTAAAACAAAAAAATTGAGTTATGTAAAATAAAAAAAAAGTAAGAGTTCGATAAGCAATTGAACCAATATCATCACTGCACATTCTGAACATCTGATATTTTCACACTGATGCAGTACTGTCACCCTTACTACTAATATAACCTAAAATTTTGTCTGTAGACTTTTAACGCCACATGGCGTTAAAGCGCTACTGAGTACGGTACTTGATAACATGACATGCCTGTTTCTCTAACATTTTCAAATTTTATAGATAGCAAATACTTTCTATACATAGAAGAATGTTTAAGGATCATGAAAATATATAGTTTAATATAGTTATTATTTGCCCAACACACAAAATAAAATATTGCCTCTTACCTTGATATAAGAATAGCCATTCACTATCAACACACAACAGGAAAATGATGGAATATAATGTCACTCGTAAATGTCAGCGGACAGCTAGTAACTCATTTCATCACTAGATTGCAAGCGAATGCAGGCTACAGTAGTGCACTACCGAAAATTTGTGTCGTTAACAAATTTTAATAGGGTGGCGTTAAAGGTACAAATGGCGTTATTTGGCTCAGGGACCTTATTTTTTCTATTCAATTGTGTATGTATAACCACATTTGATAATTTTTATGTTGTGTTTTTCCAACAGAATTTAAAAAATTTATGGGGTTTCTCTGAATGTTAGGGGGATTTTAAATATGACATAGGGGGATTTCTTGTTCCTTGGTTGGCAACACTGTTGTTTTGTCTGAAGTAGTGTTTGGAGCGAGTGGCGACGGCATACAGTGCCCTTCCTAAATATAGTAAGAAGAATATTATGGATTTATTAATTTGTCCTACAGAATAAGCTCTGTAATGTTGACAATTAATATTTGAGGAGAAAAATTCGCTCCGGCGCCGGGGATCGAACCCGGGCCCTTGGTTCTTCGTACCAAGCGCTCTGACCACTGAGATACGCCGAATTCAATCCACAAAACGGTATCGAATCTTCCTCAGCTGAGTGCGCTCCTAGTATAACGGCAGTTGACACTAGACATATACGTCAACATATATGCCTAACTTGGAGTCAGGCCACAAAGGGAAACACTGAAGGAGGAAGATTCGATCCGGTGCTGTGGATTGAATTCGGCGTAGCTCAGTGATCAGAGCGCTTGGTACGTAGAACCAAGGACCCGGGTTCGATCCCCGGCGCCGGAGCGAATTTTTCTCCTCAATTATTAATAGTAAAGAGAGTTGAAAATAATAAGGAATCACAAATCTATGTTAAGCAAAGGTCTAAAAAAGTTTATACATCACTTTTGAAATTATAATTCTAGGACGTACTAAAACTGATAATTTTACATACTCTACTGCTATTGTATTGTGAGAGTGTAGGTGGGTGACCGAAAGGAACAGCAGGAATTTTAGACACACTACAATAAATGGGTATGAAACTGTCAAAACAAACATCAAATCAAACACGTAGCCTACTCACCAATAATGTGACAGTTCTTGCTTATTCCCTTTCAACAAATTCATTCTCATCTGAATGATAATGATAGTTAACAAAACAATGTTCGAAACACAAAAGTTTCTTGCATCATCTGCACTTTAGCAGAGAGGGATGATGACACTTTCTGTCATATGATATTCTCAAGTACCAATTACCCTTAATTAAGTAATACAATGATCAGTGCTCTTTCCAATGTTTCGTTCATGCTAATTAAACCTGCCAATTTCCAGTCATGTCTATGAGGAAAAACAAGCGCGGAGATTATTCTTGATTGTAGAGCAGTGTTCTGTCAGATGTGTTTCCAATTCCCTGTGGGCTAAAGCAAGGAGATGCACTATCACTTTTATTTTTTAACTTTGCTGTAGAGTATGTCATTAGGAAAGTCCATGATAACAGAGAGGGTTGGGATTGAACGGGTTACATCAGGCTGCTTGTCTATGCGGATGATGTGAATATGTTAGGAGAAAATCCACAAACGATTAGAGAAAACACGGGAATTTTACTGGAAGCAAGTAAAGAGATAGGTTTGGAAGTAAATCCCGAAAAGACAAAGTATATGATGATGTCTCGTGACGAGAATATTGTACGAAATGGAAATATAAAAACTGAAAATTTATCTTTTGAAGAGGTGGAGAAGTTCAAATTTCTTGGAGCAACAGTAGCAAATATAAATGATACTAGGGAGGAATTTAAACACAGAATAAATATAGGATATGCCTGTTATTATTCGGTTGAGAAGTTTTTATCATCCAGTCTGCTGTCAAAAAATCTGAAAGTTAGACTTTTTAAAACAGTTATATTACCGGTTGTTCTTTATGGTTGTGAAACTTGGACTCTCACTTTGAGAGAGGAACATATGTTAAGGGTGTTTGAGAATAAGGGTCTTAGGAAAATATTTGGGGCTAAGAGGGATGAAGTTACAGGAGAATAGAGAAAGTTACACAACACAGAACTGCAAGCATTGTATTCTTCACCTGACATAATTAGGAACATTAAATACAGACGTTTGAGATGGGCAGGACATGTAGCACGCATGGGCGAATCCAGAAATGGATATAGAGTGTTAGTTGGGAGGCCGGAGGGAAAAAGACCTTTAGGGAGGCCGAGACGTAGATGGGAAGATAATATTAAAATGGATTTGAGGGAGGTGGGATATAATGATAGAGAATGAATTAATCTTGCTCAGCATAGGGACTAGTCGCAGGCTTATGTGAGGGGGGCAATGAACCTCCGGGTTCCTTAAAAGCCAGTAAGTAATTAGTGCAGTGACATAAGAATACTGTTACGCCGTTGCAATTTTTCTTGAATGTTATTTAACACTTCAGAATCATATAGTGGCTATAACATGTTGGGCCATTGTTTTGAACATTCGGAAAAAATGCTTGTCTAATGGGTGCAGTTAATAGGATGCTTTTGCAGGAATGATATGCACTCTTAATTTTTCAGGTTCAAAGTTATTAAGATGACAATATTTCAAGTACTAAATTTTTATCTCTGTGAGGCTCCCAGAAATCAATACCACATACCAATGTGAGGCAAAAGTGCAACTCAATAAATGCACTGTAAAGTTTTCTTGTCATATTTCTATATTTAGACTATCGCACAATTAAATTATCAGCTTTGAACGCACCCCGTCGTGCACCTTGGCTTGGTGAAGTTGATTCCAGCAGCATTAAAAAGAGAACGGGAAGGAGACGTGTTTGAATTTATTTTTATTTCGAGAATTTCATACTCATTGCTTGTCGTCATCGCTCACTCCAAACACTGCTTGAGACTACACAGCACACATATTCAATCCTTGCGCCCACCAGATCAAATGTAATGCCACTGGATGGCGGAGACCCCACCACCGCCTCTTTGCATTCCTCTAGCTGCTTCATATGTGATTCCTTTGTGAGTATATGAATACCCCTCACCGAAATAAGGGTAGGTCTATAAGTACAAGAGTGCTGCATTGGAGTTAAATCGCTCGCTTGAACTCGGTCGAGTGTCGCACCCTCGAGTGAAATACGATCGGTCGTGATACGCTCGTAATAAATAGAAGCACAGTACAAGATCATCTCACCGACATGTCTTATCTTGTATGGAAGGAGACAGATAAGATACGCATATGTTTTGCTCACATGGTAAAAATAAGGCTTTATTTTCTGCATTTATGACAAACGTTTAATGGAACAATCAGTGGAACCTACCAAAACAGGAACATTAAATTATAAATAAAATAGTATGAAAATCTTCGATATACAGTATTTTTTGCTAATTAATAGTTATTCAATATTTGATTTACCACATATATAACATGATACCTCCATACATAGTGTTCCACCTATATACTGCGTCAATATAGAAACGTTATACAAAATATTATTGATATAGCAGTAGATTAATAACAATATTAGTACAGAGATAATGTCACAGAAAATATAATAAAACTTATAATCATGCTGCACAACTGTTATAGACGCAAAGATTGATACACTAATTATAATTAGTTGACATAAGTTGATAGATAATAAATCACACTCATATTGGTTTAACTTCGAACTGTTCTTTAGAGTGCAATGATAGGTTAAGATACAAATTAGGTTTCTTTAATTAATTAGGTTCATTTTAAATTGTGCTTTTTTCAATTTAGGTTGCTTTTTTTACCTAGCCTATGATGTATCTTTTAAATTAAGTTTCCATACCCGATTATTATTATTATTATTATTATTATTATTATTATTATTATTATTATTATTATTAGAAAACTTGATACAGTTCTTGCATTATCGTGATTGTGTTCTCCGTTTATAATAATTACATTTACATCCAATAATATCTATCAGATTGGCAAAAACAAAATCACTCCTGTGTGGGGAAAAAAAAAGCATTTACCTACAACATTTATATTACATTTTAAAGCAAGTTTTGTAGTTGTACTATGGAGAGCTTAGTTAAACACTGCAAAGTTTTGAACTGATAAACATCTATGATGTTACTACACAGTTCATCACTGTAACAAGAACGAATGTCTAACGCTCTGCTTATACCGTTCGAGGATTTTACCTGTCGGATTATGCTATGAACTAATTGGCGCTCGAGCGAAAACGTCCGATGCAGACCTCTGATAAGTACATAGGGAAACAATATACCAACCATATAGGCCTACCCTTATTCCGCGGGGTTCCATATATTACTTCAAGATATGGCTCAAAATATGAAATTAATATAGTAATAGCAAATGCTTACTGTGAAAAGATAGGTCACGTGTGCAAGGAGCAGTGGAATAGCCTGCAGCGACAGGCTCAAGGTCAGATTCCAGACTGTCTCCTAACCCATATTTGTATGTTGCTGTAGGCCTAATAATGAATATGAGCATACTGTGACGTTATCCGTTGAGGGAACTACATTTTTGTTGTATGTAGACTACAGTGAGCGCTTTCTTGTTTGCAGGGAATAATACCGGGGACATTGCATAAGGTATTCTACCTGGAGCGCACCACCAGTCGTGGGAAGGTAGGTAACGCTTATGTGGATATAATGATAATAACAATAATAATAATAATAATAATAATAATAATAATAATCTTATATATAAAAGTCAATGTGCCTATGTATGTATGCATATATGTATGTACTCTATACAAATCTACACGCTTTGACCGATATTTGCCAAAGTTTGCACATTTAACCTTCATAACCAGGAGAAGAACATAGGCTACATTAAAATTCTGCAAATGGAAGTTAAATTAATAAAAATTTAAAAACTAAAATTATATACGATCAAACATTCATGTATAATATTAAAATTCAATTTTCTGCAGTCAATTGTTCTTTATTATTGTCTATTGTATTCAGCATCGACTTTCACGAGGCCATGGAAATTATAATACGAAATTAAATAACATTGTTGATACATCATGAAGGCTAAAACTAGATAATTCGTGCAATAAGTATCTTTACTCAGCCCAGGAACGTATTATGAATTTCTCAATGCAGTTGTACATAGTGAGCAGACTGTGTTTTATCCAACTGGATTCTTGAATTCTTTGGAACCACAAGGATTGCTACCATATAATTTAATACTTAATACTGAATCACCAATAGTACTATTGTGAAATACTGACCCATCAAAATTATGCAATGAAACAAGAATTGGTGTGAAAAAAAACTCATTCAGATCGTAGGTAGTAGTAGGAGTGACGATATTAACTGCCAAAACGAAAGAAGATGTTTTTATCCACGCATTCTTATGGTACCCACTAATATGCGTTTCGATTTTAAGTAGCAGCAATTTCAGTGCGACTAGCATTTGTAATGATCATATTAAAATTAAGCTCAAAGTTACAGACATTAACTAAAAAAACTGCGTGTTTTTTCACATTCTCAACTATACTTCATACAAAGAAGTAGGGGAAAAAAAGATTTTACACACATCAAAAAGAAATCCAATTATACTTTTGTGATTTTGCTAATGTAGTATGTGAATGTACGTAAGCCGACTCAAAATAACACTCAGGTCAGATAGTAAAAATAAAAATAATAACATACGTCTCTCAAAGTACTGTTCATGTCCGAAAATGTGTCACTGCGAAATTCAAACTGTATATTCACGTTCCCATTGCAGTATGTTATGCGTTGTGGATATAATCTCTTAATTTCTAAAAAAAAAAAAAAAAAAAACTGGTATACGTCTCTCAGAATATTAGTCTCTATGTTAAAAATGACATTGCGAGTTTATATTGTATCTGTATTCTGTGTATGAAATAAGAATTAATGTAGACCTAATATGTTCTGAATTTGTGAGATATAGTTTCTCAAGTCATATTAAAAAAATAGGCATGTAGCAGTCAAGGGGTAAAAAATCTTCCAATATAAATTAAAATGATATATGTATATATATATATATATATATATATATATATTCTTTGGTGCGACCGAAAAGTTTAACAACCAGTTTAATTTATAAAAAGAAGCGAAAAGAACAATTCGGGTGACGCCGGGTATTTCAGCTAGCAATAATAATAACTTAATAATAATAATAATAATAATAATAATAATAATAATAATAATAATAATAATAATAATAATATCATTGATTCTGGTTCACGTCAACACCTTGTCTAAAAAAAACTTAAAATTGTTTAACGACACGTTAAAAGTGTTACAATTTTTAAAAAAGGTTATGTACCTTATACAGACGGTTCTGCGTCATCTTCAGTGTCCACGAACTACTGATGTTCCTGTTGACTGAAGATGACGCAGAACCGGCGTCGAAACAGGCCGTCTGTCTAAGGTACATAACCTTTTTTTTTAAATTTTAACAGTTTTAACGTATCGTTAAACAATTATAAGTTTTTTAATAATAATAATAATAATAATAATAATAGTAATAATAATAATAATGACGTTGAAATTATACACTCCTTAACAAATATTCCATCCGTAAAAGGCCGGTTATTATTTGAGATACTTAAGGCAACAAAATAAAGAAGAAGAAGATTAAAGGCGGGGCATACTTCGGCCACAACAGAGAATTTTTCTTAAAACAACCATTGTCCACTGTTACGTACATTTACACAATACTTCTATGAGGCAATTAAAGTTATAAATCTACTGTACTTCATTATTATTATTATGATTATTATTATTATTATTATTATTATTATTATTATTATTATTAAGGAGCGGATTCCTATGTAATTAAATGTTATTTTTGCGTGTGAAAAAGCACAATTAACAAAGTAAAAAATTCCGTACATGAAGTTTCAAGTTTAAAACCCGAATTTTATTTCACATAAAAAAAATATTTTCACAAAAAAATTATGTAAATACATATTTTCAGGAAATCTATTATAAACACATAAATCTAGGATTTTTTTTTACTTAAATAATTTTTTACAAGAACTTTTAAACCTTTTTTAAAACTAAAGCAATTCTATCACTCAGAAGTACGTTAACTTTTTAAGAACTCTTGGTTGCTTCGTGTTTCCAACCGCTGTGTGGTGTATTCGTGATACATTTTTGTAATAGTTCTGAGAACTGCTAGGCAGCATATCAGTGTTGTTATTAGAGAATAAATTAACATGGACAAGGAGGAGAGATCTTGCAACACATAATTAGGAATGTTTATTCTTGCTGAAGATGATTTCATTCCACGCTTTGTTTGTAAAACACAACATATAAGTGCTCCGGTATGAACATTATTAAATTTAAACAAATCTCTCGCCTCTCGCTAATGTCCATCAAGTAAGGCAATACGTCTTGTTGTGATTCCCAGTTACCGGGCTTCGTCAGTCGATATCCTTCAAGATATACTGAAAGATGATTGTTTAAAAAACGATTTGACTTTCTTATTAGCAACTCTAAGCTTTTTGTGAGACATCATAAAAAAATTCGAAACATCCAAAAACCTGTTGTCTGAAACGGGGAGGTGCGTGCCGTGAATATTAAACGAGACTCGCTACCAGGTTCAGAAGTACAAGTACTAAGGGACAAATTCCAGAATGTGTTTGGGAAAAACAGTGGATATTAAAAAATGTGTAAAGTTGCTCAAGTATTGGAGAGTGTGCCTGTAGGTGAAATTGACGGTGTTTGTGTTTGTGACATTTCTCTCTTTAAATATGCACGTCTGACATCCTGTGATATGGAAAGATCGTTTTCACAGTATAAGTCGTTGTTCAGAGATAATCTGCATGCATTTGTGATGGAGAATTTGGAGATGCAATTCTCGGCCAATTACTAGCACTCAAGTGTGGTGGGTGAGTACCTAGTAATATTTTTTTTTCCAAGCTAAGTAAGGTATTTTTGTCATATTTAAAAGAAATATTTTTTTTAATTTTTAGCTAATATTTTCGTACTTTTTAGCACATAAAAATAAATATATTTAAATTTTTAGCACATAAAAATCCGCTCCCTAATTATTATTATTATTATTATTATTATTATTATTATTATTATTATTATTATTATTATTATTATTATTCTGTTGTAGCTGCTGTACTATATACTGTAGCAGCATACCAAACCTTGCCATATGTTTATTGATTGTACCAGTACAGTTAAGCAGACCAGATTCTAATTCATGTCAATAACAAAATATTTTAGAGGTTATCTTACTTATAAAGAAACTCTTCGATTCTTGTGTCGATTAACTTCCAGTTGATTTGCGGAATCTCTGCAAAGGCGTCATAAAGAATGCTACACACAACCAATACGTTTAGATGTTCTTGGCTCATTGTCTTCTTAGGTAACTTTCAACTCGTTCTGAAGCTCTGAAGCAACGCTCTCATTCCGCTGTTGAAATTGGGATTTTAAGCACGATTTCTGTTGTACGTATGCTTCTGATAGAACAGTTTCCAGAGTATTTCCACTCATTAGGATCCAAGAGGAAATAGTAATATGCGTTACAAGAGCGGAATGTTGAAGTTTTCATGTTCGAGGAAAAGTTTGAAAAAGCGAAACGTAGTTGAGATTTTTTAATTTCCAAGAATTTACAGAAAACATACCGCTCGTGTATCGTACATTATTTTGTGCGAAGATCGTTTATTACATACCTGAAAGAGGAATTTCTAATTAGTTGCAATGAAATCTCCATCTTGGTTTCTGTTCAATGACAGCAAATTTGCAAAACAAAAATATCTATCTTCAACATTGTTGCTTTAAAATGTTTTCTGTGTTTACTATACTCCAGCAGGCCGTGATATACGTCTCTCTTTTTTTTTCCCCCAGTCTATAAATGCGAACTTAAAACAAACGGCTTCCTTAATGTTACATGCATGACGAATGCAGTAATTTTAGTGGAGTTGTAGAGTTTACTTAATTTTTGCAAATATTTATAAACAATAATTAATAGTGCAATTTAGGTGAAATTGCAGTGGTAAGTTTCCAATTTATAATTATTACTATATTGATCGTCTCTAAAAATAATATGTTAAAAGCCTAAAGCAGTAAAATCAATATGTCACTTAAGCGGTAAGAAGAGAGAAATTGTTATGTGTGTTAGGTTTGGAATACTGAATGTGGAATTTTAGACTTACCGCGGATTGGTTTTGTGCGGAAACCAAGCAAATACGCACGATCTCGCACAAAATACATATTTTACACTTACAAAGATTATATCATTCATATACTGTACAGTGAATCCACTTTCTAACTCAGCTGTCATCAACAAAGTGTACTCTCGGGCTACCGTTTCTTTCCCGCGGATAAGAGATTGCACTAGCAGTTGGCGGGTATGCTTTCCCCTCTCTCCCTTCTGCACGACGGTGCATATTGCGATACACTCCTTACCCGTTACCCATTTCGTTCGATTTCACTGCGGGCACACAAATCAGGATTAAGGTTAAATCCAGAGAAATCGCAAGCAATCGTAATGGGACATAATCGTCTACGAAGTACTCTTGATAGAGGTACTATACCACATATAATATTGAATGGGATTATTGTTAAATACAGTAAAACCGTTAAAATCTTGGCATTTTTATGGATGGCGATCTAAATTGGAACACTCAAGTAACACACACTTGCAAAAAATATTTTTCTCAACTTCACTCCTTGTTTCATATGAAAGAATTTCTACCACTTTGTCTAAAAAAGAATCTTATTCAGACGCTTGTAATGCCCCATTTTGATTATTGCGTTTCCTTACTAACTAATGTAAGTTCACTCTTAGCTTAGAGACTACAACGTGTTCATAATGTGTGCATACGATTCATCTGCAGTGCTCGTAAATTTGACCATATAACACCTTTCCTCCAGTTACTTTCATGGTTGCGTCTGAAGGAACGAAGAACAATACATTCACTGTCTCTTCTATTTAGAATCATGCATACTTCTACTCCGAATCATCTCTTATCGCGCTTTCAATTTCTTACAACTCTTCGGAACCGGCATCAAGCACTTCATTCTATCCCTCATCATAGAACGTCTCTATACTCATCTTCCTACACTGTAGAAATACCTCGTCTTTGGAATTCGTTACCTAATGACGTCAGGGACTGCCGGACGTTATCACAATTCAAAATTAAATTGGAAAATTTTGTTTTATTTAATGCTTTTTAGGTATTGCTAGAAGTGTTGATGTGTGTTCTTTACTCTGCATTAAAATCGCAAGTTTCTTGTTTATGTTAGTTAATTAATTAGGATACAATTAATTATACTTAATCACTCATTTAAAGTTTGTGTGACTGCAACCTGTGTATATTTTGGTGTGACTTTACTTTGTTTATAGTGTTTTTTTCCTTTTTATTTCTGTTATTGTATTTGTATTTCTGGTGGTGTGGAAGAGAAGGCCTGATGGCCTTAACTGCACCGGAATAAATAAATAAATAAATAAATAAATAAACAAATAAATAAATAAATAAATAAATAAATAAATAAATAAGTAAATAAATAAATAAATAAATAAATAAATAAATAAATTTCAGTGAGTGCTGACGACCACTATTATAACTTATCCTTCTTAAGCACGGCATAATATTTCACTGCACTACTTCAATATTTCGTAGAAGAAGCAACTACATGTGCTACTTTCAATTTTTTAGATGCATTAAAGAAAAGCATTGTGTTATGCCTTTCTACCACATGATGATTCTTCTGATTTTTAATCATGTGACACGCACTTCTTTATCACTGACACTTAGACCCACTTCTTTCCATGCAATTCTTATTGGCGTACAGAATATCGTTCCAATTCAAATGACATTTATTGCCACTTCCGAAATAATGAATCGCACTACGAACATTTAGTATATTTGCTGAAGATTTCTGGAGTGTCTGTAGTGAATGTCAACGTGTATCGGAAGGAAATTAAAATGAGAAAATATAAGAATTCCTCATCATTCAGAAAACCAGCTATTTCTGTTATGTCTCCAAATGTAACGTCACCCAGTCATTTTCATTTTTAATGGAGTCAGAACACTAAAGGGGAGAGGAAGGTATTTTTTTTTTAACTTTTTTCCTATTTGGTATAAGATATTAATTTTTTGTATGTAGAGAGCTCATAGCTGTAGCAACTCAACCAAAAATAAACATTTTGAAAAAAAATTATTTGGGGGCCCAGATTTGAAAAAAATTACCCAATGCAGGATTTTACTAAAACCGATATATCTAAACCATTTTTAGAGGTAGTTTCATCTAGGTTTTGCAATGTACTTGCAAAAGAATGCTCTACAAATTGTCTGTAACAGAATTTTGATATTAGGCCCTACGTTTGTAAAATAAACAATTAAAATTTAATAACACTTTTCTGAATTGCTTTCTTGCAAACAAACGGACGTAGTTTTAAAATGAAATCAATTAACAAAATTCTGTTACAGAGAAAAGATTCTTAGTAGTCTAAAGAATGTGTGTTCTAAATTTAATGAATGTATCTTTAATAGTTCTGAAATTATATCCATTTTTGTCTAGTAAGGTAGCAAAAAAATAAAGTTACCGTAAACCGATAAAAGGGGGCGAGTGATTTAAAAATCCATAGCCCAGGATGTTTAAAAATTGCGTCTCAACATTCGATAAGGGCACAAATCCACGAAATGTTATGCAATGCATTCCACACATATCAAAGAATATTTTAAAGAATTTTTTTTTTTTGAAAATTTAACAACAATAAAAGGGGGGAGTGATTTAAAAATCCATAACGCAGGAAGTTTAACAAGGGCGTCTGAACATCTGATAAGGGTACAAATATCAACAAAATATTATGCTATGCATTCCACATATATCACAGGGTATTTTAAAGATTTTTTTTTTAATTTACTTATTTTTCACCAAAAAATACCATCTTCTTCCCATTCTTATTGTTGGCATAATGTTAACAACCTTAACATGAAAATTCCAGTTCGTTTTTAGTTTTTAGAATCGCACTACCATAGACAGATCTTAATAAATCAGTGGGTTTGAAAGAAATATGAAACAGTGATGAAAAAGTGATATATAGATAATAACCAGTTTCACTGATTTCACAGTCCAGCAACCATACTTTCTTAGTTATTACCAAGTTTACTTAATGGGCGTAACAGTGGATGAAATGTGCAAGAGGAAATATATCTATTTTATTTAAATGTATCTCGTTTCCTCCCACTCCATCAGCATCGTCATAGGTCTGAACAAATTGATTTCCATTACAGCTTCTACGGTTACACTATTTTCATAAATTAAATTAAATCGTTAGCAATTGTATCTTGAATGCGGAGAAAGTAAATGAATCTCTCAAGAGGGCAACAGCGAGGAGCGATTCATAACTGTGTTCGCCGAAACTTAATACATTTTGGCCTAACTGAGAATTGATAAAAAATGATGCAACTGCTACAGTTTAGTTTTTAAAGGAACTGCAAAAATATATATATATATATATATATATATATATATATATATATATATATATATATAGGCTGAAAATTATGTATTCCCTCTGGTAACTAAACTTACTTTCTAACAATAATATGTCTAACTATTATAACATTTTCATTGAAACATAATTTATTAATTCAACTATTGGCCAGAGCTGCATACAAAAGCCTCCAATCGCACTCTGGCTCCCAGAGTCACTTTTTCTGCAACACTGATCTACACTGATCCATATGATCTGAACATCTACATAGATCTCTATAATTTAAACATATACAGTGGCAATTGTGATTACAATCTACACCTCTCATATGATTTCAGGATCCACGCTCTTCCTTATAAAATGAAGAACTACTCTGCTCCTTATTATTTCAAGATCTACACTCTTCTCTATTTTTTCAAGACTTACAAAATTACCTGTGGTTTCAATATACATACTTACACGGCTGCCTATGATTCGTGTATACATACTGCTCCATATGTTACGAAGCCCCACACTGCTGTCTACGATTCAAGAATTGATACTGCTCCTTGTGCTATAAAGACCACACTGCTGCCTACGATTCAAGAATTGATACTGCTCCTTGTGTTATAAAGACCACACTGCTGCCTACGATTCAAGAATTGATACTGCTCCTTGTGTTATAAAGACCACACTGCTGCCTACGATTCAAGAATTGATACTGCTCCTTGTGTTATAAAGACCACAGTGCTGCCTATGATTCAAGAATTGATACTGCTCCTTGTGTTATAAAGAGCTGCCTATGATTCAAGAATTGATACTGCTCCTTGCGTTATAAAGACCACACTGCTGCCTATGATTCAAGAATTGATACTGCTCCTTGTGTTATAAAGAGCTGCCTATGATTCAAGAATTGATACTGCTCCTTGCGTCATAAAGACCACACTGCTGCCTACGATTCAAGAATTGATACTGCTCCTTGTGTTATAAAGAGCTGCCTACGATTCAAGAATTGATACTGCTCCTTGTGTTATAAAGACCACACTGCTGCCTATGATTCAAGAATTGATACTGCTCCTTGTGTTATGAAGACCACACTGCTGCCTACGATTCAAGAATTGATACTGCTCCTTGTCTTATAAAGACCACACTGCTGCCTATGATTCAAGAATTGATACTGCTCCTTGTGTTATAAAGACCACACTGCTGCCTACGATTCAAGAATTGAAAATGCTACTTGTGTTATAAAGACCACACTGCTGCCTATGATTCAAGAATTGATACTGCTCCTTGTGTTATAAAGACCACACTGCTGCCTATGATTCAAGAATTGATACTGCTCCTTGTGTTATAAAGACCACACTGCTGCCTATGATTCAAGAATTGATACTGCTCCTTGTGTTATAAAGACCACACTGCTGCCTATGATTCAAGAATTGATACTGCTCCTTGTGTTATAAAGACCACACTGCTGCCTATGATTCAAGAATTGATACTGCTCCTTGTGTTATAAAGACCACACTGCTGCCTATGATTCAAGAATGGATACTGCTCCTTGTATTATAAAGACCACACTGCTGCCTATGATTCAAGAATTGATACTGTTCCTTGTGTTATAAAGACCACACTGCTGCCTATGATTCAAGAATTGATACTGCTCCTTGTGTTATAAAGACCACACTGCTGCCTATGATTCAACAATTGATACTGCTCCTTGTGTTATAAAGACCACACTGCTGCCTATGATTCAAGAATTGATACTGCTCCTTGTGTTATAAAGACCCACACTGCTGCCTACGATTCAAGAATTGATACTGCTCCTTGTGTTATAAAGAGCTGCCTATGATTCAAGAATTGATACTGCTCCTTGTGTTATAAAGACCAAACTGCTGCCTACGATTCAAGAATTGATACTACTCCTTGTGTTATAAAGACCACACTGCTGCCTATGATTCAAGAATTGATACTGCTCCTTGTGTTATAAAGACCACACTGCTGCCTACGATTCAAGAATTGATACTGATCCTTGTGTTATAAAGACCACACTGCTGCCTATGATTCAAGAATTAATACTGCTCCTTGTGTTATAGAGACCACACTGCTGCCTACGATTCAAGAATTGATACTGCTCCTTGTGTTATAAAGACCACACTGCTGCCTATGATTCAAGAATTGATACTGCTCCTTGTGTTAAAAAGAACACACTGCTGCCTATGATTCAAGAATTGATACTGCTCCTTGTGTTTAAAGATCACACTGCTGCCTATGATTCAAGAATTGATACTGCTCCTTGTGTTATAAAGACCACACTGCTGCCTATGATTCAAGAATTGATACTGCTCCTTGTGTTATAAAGACCACACTGCTGCCTATGATTCAAGAATTGATACTGCTCCTTGTGTTATAAAGACCACACTGCTGCCTACGATTCAAGAATTGATACTGCTCCTTGTGTTCTAAAAACCACACTGCTGCCTACGATTCAAGAATTGATACTGCTCCTTGTGTTATAAAGAGCTGCCTATGATTCAAGAATTGATACTGCTCCTTGTGTTATAAAGACCACACTGCTGCCTATGATTCAAGAATTGATACTGCTCCTTGTGTTATAAAGAGCTGCCTATGATTCAAGAATTGATACTGCTCCTTGTGCTATAAAGACCACACTGCTGCCTACGATTCAAGAATTGATACTGCTCCTTGTGTTATAAAGACCACACTGCTGCCTATGATTCAAGAATTGATTGTGCTCCTTGTGTTATAAAGACCACACTGCTGCCTACGATTCAAGAATTGATACTGCTCCTTGTGTTATAATGACCACACTTCTGCCTATGATTCAAGAATTGATACTGCTCCTTGTGTTATAAAGACCACACTGCTGCCTATGATTCAAGAATTGATACAGCTCCTTGTGTTATAAAGACCACACTGCTGCCTATGATTCAAGAATTGATACTGCTCCTTGTGTTATAAAGACCACACTGCTGCCTATGATTCAAGAATTGATACTGCTCCTTGTGTTATAAAGACCACACTGCTGCCTATGATTCAATGAATTGATACTGCTCCTTGTGTTATAAAGACCACACTGCTGCCTACGATTCAAGAATTGATACTGCTCCTTGTGTTATAAAGACCACACTGCTGCCTATGATTCAAGAATTGATACTGCTCCTTGTGTTATAAAGACCACACTGCTGCCTACGATTCAAGAATTGATACTGCTCCTTGTGTTATAAAGAGCTGCCTATGATTCAAGAATTGATACTGCACCTTGTGTTATAAAGACCACACTGCTGCCTACGATTCAAGAATTGATACTGCTCCTTGTGTTATAAAGACCACACTGCTGCCTATGATTCAAGAATTGATACTGCTTCTTGTGTTATGAAGACCACACTGCTGCCTACGATTCAAGAATTGATACTGCTCCTTGTGTTATAAAGACCACACTGCTGCCTATGATTCAAGAATTGATACTGCTCCTTGTGTTATAAAGACCATACTGCTGCCTACGATTCAAGAATTGATACTGCTACTTGTGTTATAAAGACCACACTGCTGCCTATGATTCAAGAATTGATACTGCTCCTTGTGTTATAAAGACCACAGTGCTGCCTATGATTCAAGAATTGATACTGCTCCTTGTGTTATAAAGACCACACTGCTGCCTATGATTCAAGAATTGATACTGCTCCTTGTGTTATAAAGACCACACTGCTGCCTATGATTCAAGAATTGATACTGCTCCTTGTGTTATAAAGACCACACTGCTGCCTATGATTCAAGAATTGATACTGCTCCTTGTGTTATAAAGACCACACTGCTGCCTATGATTCAAGAATGGATACTGCTCCTTGTGTTATAAAGACCACACTGCTGCCTATGATTCAAGAATTGATACTGTTCCTTGTGTTATAAAGACCACACTGCTGCCTATGATTCAAGAATTGATACTGCTCCTTGTGTTATAAAGACCACACTGCTGCCTATGATTCAAGAATTGATACTGCTCCTTGTGTTATAAAGACCACACTGCTGCCTATGATTCAAGAATTGATACTGCTCCTTGTGTTATAAAGACCCACACTGCTGCCTTCGATTCAAGAATTGATACTGCTCCTTGTGTTATAAAGACCCAAACTGCTGCCTACGATTCAAGAATTGATACTGCTCCTTGTGTTATAAAGACCCCCACTGCTGCCTGCGATTCAAGAATTGATACTGTTCCTTGTGTTATAAAGACCCACACTGGCATGAACTAAGTTCCTTTATGTACTCAACAAAATATGTGAAACATATTACTGCTCACTTAGTTTCAATATTGTTGAAACAGATCAAATTTGCAATGTTCGATTTACTAACTGTATTCCTTTTAATCTGAAGAGTTTTGACTCTAAGTTTCAAGTAACGATTTTGAAGAAATGGTTTGTGTCAAAAACAAAGATCTTATGAAACGGCTCAAGTATACTGTCTTGTAACTTCAACATTTGCATCAGTCATATTTAGGGATTCATTATCAGAATTTGAACCATGACAGGAAATAAAATCAGAAACGTACAACAGTTATATGTTCATCTAATAAATTATAATCTTTATCAAAAGTATTTTTACGTTACTACTCCCTTCTTTCCTGGTTTAAAACGGAACAGATCTTTATGGGACGCCAATTAGACAGGTCTTTTTCATCACCACTATTATATAAAATTATTGTTAGTTCCCTTTTGAATAAAATAGGTACTAAGGAATTTCGAAGCATTCCTGTTGCAATATTAAAGATTATGTGTAATTGTCTTTAATAGCTCTCATAGGGACTTTGTCAGGACCAGGGACTGCATCGACAGCAGGCAGAAGTTCAAGAGAAAATCACATACTACCAAACACTTTTAAGCTAATTTGCATGTATGTTCTCTTAAGATATGGCCCAAATATTATTGCATGCATATAACGTTACATATGTGAATTAATCTTAATCTAGCATGAATACATAATTATATCATATACCAGTACATTATAAGAATTAATGTAACATAATTTTATATCTGAAATCGCGTATGTGAGATTCGAAATGCGTTATATAAAAAATAAGCGCAAGTTTTAGTTAAAACACCTATTTTTTATCGCGAAGGTAAGACAATTTTGTTTATTGTTTAGTGTAATTATTGTTACCATAACAGATATATTCTAAATAACCAAAAATAAATCTTTACATAGATGCATAAATAACATAGGAATCAATACTCTATTTTGCAATTTTTCTGAAATGTCTAATGAGGTAAGTACTATTTCCATGAGAAACGCTTCTTTATGCACGGGTTTAACTGTGATCTGTAACTGGTTTCACATATTTTTAGAGCAGAGAATATCTGCTCACATAAGTATGTCGTACCAAACATACTCATTATTTTTGCTGCATGCATGTGCAGACGTGCAAAACGATCAGATGAGATTTGATGATAGAATGTAGTTATATCTTCAGTTGTTTTGGAATTTAGCTCAAGAAAGCTGTCACATTTGAGCTCTATTAATTTGAAGCGTGGAGGGAACTATGAATATGTCAACTGAAAATGGGAACATGAATATTTGAAAATCCAACTGGAGGGATTCTATTTCACTGAATCGTTCCTCAAATGCCTTATCTGAGTTAGTCAAAGAATCCACAAATGCAGCAAATTGTGAATCCGTAACATTAGACACAAATTTGCTTAGGTTTGAAAAATGAGGCCAATTGCATTCTTGCATTCGTTTTGTCCACAAATTAAATTTCATTCAAAATGCTTTAATTTTATTGAACAAATCAATAATTATTGACTATAATCAGGAGGTCTTTACCTTGCAAGGAAATATTTAGATCATTTAAATGATTTGTCACACCTGTCATGAAAGCCAAGAAGGGTCGATCAGCTGGAGAAAAGCTCGAGCTAGCGAGCTGTTACGTCATCACAGTGTAATGCAGCTCGCCATGCCTAGCTCCACGTATATACACTGAGTACAGGCTGCCCTCTGTGAGCACGACTGTCCTAGGTAAATTAATTCAATTTAGAACGAAATTGTAATTTGAAATAATATATAAGTGAAATAGCATCAGGATAATTAGTCTAGGTAAATATCAAAGAGAGGCAATTACGGTACCTAATAAGGTACCTCCAAGCTTAAAACGAAAACAATGTGCAACGCAACATAATCGCTTTTTATTTCAGCGGAGTTGTATTACAGCAGATCCGCTTCTCACTCTTTATTACCTCAAATACTCTGATTTATTTATAGTTTCATACATAATTTTTACCTGCAACTGATATATTTTCTTCCATTGAAATGAAATGGTGGGAGAATTAAGTGAAATAACGAGTACGGTACTAATTAGATTGGGAGAAACGGGACAACTTGTTAGTTCTGACTCTATATCAGCTGTGACCAAAGCGGGTGTCGTGTAATCACAGACATTCAAACGGTTACGAGACGTTTCCTGTACATTACTGTGTGTTTCATTCACGTACTGAGGGCAAGCAGTGGCGGTATCATGCCGCTCTACAAGATCTGTTTCTACAACCAGTAAGAGGTGGTTTCGTAGAGAATGAGAAAGAGAACTTATTTGTCGTTCTGTCGGACAAAGTATAGGCCTAATATGTTTACTTTGCTCAACAGTTCAATTAGGAGTATATAGAAACATTAACTGCCACGCTGGATAATGTATTATTATCATTATTATTATTATTATTATTATTATTATTATTATTATTATTATTATTATTATTACTACTACTACTGACCACTAAATACGTTTCTATACGTGCATGAATTTTGATATTTTTAGATCTTCTCCCTAGAAGGCTAAAATTATTAGATTTCATCTAAATTTTAATCTTCTTAATAAATAGATGGTCCCGCGCCGTGGCGTCGCGGTCTAAGGCATGCTGCCTAGGACTCGCGTTACGGAAGGCGGGCTGGTTCAAGTCCTCATGGGGGAAGAAATTGTCTCATGAAATTTCGGCCAGTGTATGAGACCGGTGCCCACGCAGCATCGTGATGCACTTGGGGAGCTACGATTGGTAGCGAAATCCGGTTGCGAATGGCAGCTATAACGGCTAGGGGGATCACCGTGCTAACCACACGATACCTCCATTCTGGTTGGATGATCGTCCACCTCTGCTTCGGCATGTAGGCATGAGACCAGTAGCCGGCTGGTCGGTCTAGGCTCTCCACGGGCTGTAGCACCACGGACTATTATTATTATTATTATTATTATTATTATTATTATTATTATATTTAGATGAGGGTAACTATTTATTACTTATTAATTTAATAATAATATTGTAGAAAAACTGATTGAATATTATGTGCCAACGAACTGTTAAACTCCAGGAATTGACATGTCTCAAATCATAGCCAGGAAGAGAAATATGAGATAAATAAATGTAAGGAAGTCAGCTACCTAATGGGGTTTGAAATATCTCGTGCTCTAAAGCCTTATAATAGAACAGAATTTCTCAAAAGAGCAATGTTTAATATAGCTTAAATAACTTGTCCATAAGAAGTTTTTAATTTTGAAAAACTACGAATTTCACGACCCACGTATAGAGAGAAGAATTTAGAAAATTCCTGATTATATTCAAGAGGAAGGTTAAAAAAGGAAGCAAGAAAAATCGTATATTATTCACTGGCTTTTGATGACTGCAGTGACATTGCTGATACAGCAAAGCTCGAGATTTTTATCCGCGGAATTGATCAAGATGTTAGTCAGGAACAACCACTGGTTGCAGTTTTCATGCCAAGTACCTTTCCTCCGTCTCCTTACTTCATAGGCTGTCTGTCGCATGTAATCACTGTAGGCCCTAATTCGAGTTTTGGTCACCGCTGCTCTATATCCACTGATAGGCGCCACCGGCGTGGCTCAGTGGTTAAAGCGTTTGACTGCCGGTCTGAAGTTGCGCTCGAGCGCGGGTTCGATCCCTGCTTGGGCTGATTACCTGGTTGGATTTTTCCGAGGTTTTCCCCCAACTGTAAGGTGAATGCCAGGTAATCTATGGCGAATCCTCGGCCTCATCTCGCCAAATACCATCTCGCTATCTCCAATCTCATCGACGATAATTAACCTCGTAGTTGATATTGTTACAGCGTCGTGAAATAACCAACTTCAAAAAAATCCACTGATAGGTTTTCCATCTCGAAACAAGACTGGATTGGAACGAAGGAGGATTATGAGAATTATAGTAGTAACAAACAAATACACTTGAACCCCTGACTGCGGTATCTACGCAGTCCGTGGTAAGAATAAACAAGAGTATATCGTATATACTACACTTTTTTTAGTATATGCTCTTGTTAGTAAGAATAAAAACATTTGAGTACCTACTCATTTTTTATTACATGCTCATAACATGGAAACATAGTAGAATATACTCAAGTGTCCATCTTGTACAGAATATATACTCATGCTTGGTAAGAATAAAAGCTAGTATATTCTCATATTTATAAGTTCGTTCTCATGTTATTCTAAGTATGGTTTGTAGCAGGCTCAGTTCTGAATATTTGTTGATTTGTGTTCAGTTTAAACTTAAATAAAAAAAATGGCAGAATTTATGAACGATGTAGTGCCTCATGGAAAAATATACAGAAGGACGTCAACTTCAGAAGCCTTGAACACTTCACAAAAGTGAATGTGAAAAAGGTTAAACAAGTATTTGTTATTCATAAAAAACATAACCTATAAAAATATTAAGGCTATCAAATTATGAGGTTAGATTGTATTGTTAAATATAATTAACAATTACAGTTCATTTTGTAAAATTTGAATTGCAAAATGCAATACTTGTAACTTTAAATATATATATATATATATATATATATATATATATATATATATATATACAGGGTGTTTCAAAATTACGGGGCATAATTTCACGTATGTATTTCCCACATGTAGGCAATCAAAATAGTTCATTACAACATGTGTCCGAAAATGTTTTATTTCCGAGTTATGGCCTTCACAACATTGAAATTCACCGGAAAGTTTTTCTTTCCGCAGGCCGTTGTCATTACAGAAGATGTTCAAAATTTCCACCTCCTGCTTGAATATAGACCTCACATCGATGTCTCATTGACCTGCGAACACGATCCCAAACTCCAGGAGTATTGCGTATGTCCTCAGAACAAGCCACAATTCGATTCCGAAGGGATTCCAAATCAGGCACCGGAGACGAATAAACCAATGATTTTAAATGGCCCCACAAGTAGAAATCGAGGGGGTTCAGATCAGGTGAGCGTGGAGGCCAAGCAATTGGGCCACCTCTACCTATCCATCGATCAGGAAACCTTCGATCCAAGTACCGGCGAGCCGTAAGACTGAAGTGTGCAGGAGCGCCATCATGCAAGAAGTGAATGTGTTGACGATTGATCAGTGGAGTGTCTTCTAAAACATGAGGTACAAACGACGAGGCAGCGCAGCATTGCCGTCCGCCTTACCGTACATGAAGTGTATCTCTGCCAGCTCTTGATTTGAATACATGTCACACAGTCTAACGCCTACACAACACTGAATGTAACCTTCGCCTCGGAATGAACTGTCAGAGTGCCCTCTTAATGTCTCCTTTGACGGCAACGACCTGCGGAAAGAAAAACGTTCCGGTGAATTTCAATGTTGTGAAGGCCATAACTCGGAAATAAAGCATTTCCGGACACATGTTGTAATGAACTATTTTGATTGTCTACATGTGGGAAATACAAACCTGAAATTATGCCTCGTATTTTTAAACACCCTGTATATATATCCATAATAAAAAAATGGAATTAGCATAACTAGAATTCTAGAAATGGATTGTAATCTTTATCCAACATCATGTAATGACGATTTTCCAGTACTATTTTCTTGTTTCCTGTTTTATTAACTTCACTTATCTGATTCACTCTCTCTTTCATGTTTATTTATTTATTCATTTATTTATTTACTTATTTATTTATTTGTTTATTTAATGAATTAATTTTATTATTTAATTAATTAATTTATTTATTTATTTATTTATTTATTAATTTATTTATTTATTTATCTACTATCAAAATTTACAAAAAGCAAACACAAACCACTGCAGTATGTGGATAACATGTGAAAGTCTATAAAAAAACAACTGAGCATCACGGTGCAATGTGGTCAAAGAGGATAGGTAACACGAGTACATACTAAGTTTTAAACGATCAAGAAGGCTGTAGAGATGAGTATATATTCGCGTTAGGTAGAATGTCTTTATTCTTACGAATATGAGTATGTTCTAGTGGTTACCGTAAACTGGGGTAAAGAGGATCACATGTGGTAAAGTGGATCATATGTGTATTGTTAGATAAGTCAGCGCCACATGGTTCACACATGCAAAGAAAACTATTTTTAGTGGCACTTATAGAAGAAAGGTTTTCTTTTCATGTGTGATCCATGTGGCGCTGCCTTATCTAGGCAATACACATATGATCCACTTTACCACATGTGATCCTCTTTACCCCAGTTTACGGTACGAGTATATAATCACAGTAAGTGCTCATACTTATAAGTATAAACCTTGAGAAAGTACTTCATCTTTATTCTTACTACCCAGTGTCTGTACTGTGCCTTAACTGTAGCGTCTAGGAGGGCTGGCATGTATTTTAAAGTAATAACGCATTGAAAAATATTTATTTCAATACTAGTTATTATTAGGAACTTTAGAATGTAGTAACTACCTTCCAGAGGAACTAAAATATAGAAATCCGGATCCTGCTGGGCGTAGAATTGTAATTCATGTCTGTCGAGGATTAGAAGTCTACGCGCTAACAATAAGACTCCTAAGAGGAAGACCAACTCCACGTCTCTTCTACTCTCTGCGTTCCCTTGGTTATGTGAACAGAATATATAGAAATTACTGCATAACCTCCATTAACTTATCCCGTTTTGTTAAGAGATGCTGTTAATTTTCATATTTATTCATGAACTTGTGAGTTATTATATTAAGGGAAACCGCAGGAGGTTCTTGTAGTATTTTTATGAGGGTAAACTTGAATCATATCTTCTCCCGAATTTAAAAATCTTAGAAACGTAAGGTACGTAAATGGAACAGAATCGTCACAATAAACTGTTGTGTGTAGGTAGCCGTCCAAACAGTCGTGTATCCTGAGCTATTCTGCAGAATGCAGTGAAGACTGGATATAGCGAGACTTACTGGAGGCAATGAGGTACAAACAATCTACATGACTGAGAGGTCATAATCAGGACATCATCATATTTCTTTATCATAGGTAGCGTAATACTCCACATGTTCTGAGATTTTAAATAAAACGATTAAGGTAAATGCTCCTAAGAGTGCGCATTTAGTGGATTTGTGTCCTTAAATACTCATTTTTGAGAACAATAAAACTATATTCATGAAACGAAACTCTTTATTCTTAAGATCACAATAATATGAAAAAAGTTACAAAAATGAAATATTTGTTCTTTGCAAAAATACATCTTTGAAAAGTTGTGAAGGCGCAATCTTGCAGGCACTGTCCTATAAGACTGCGCACGTTGTCCTTTATGAATGCGCGTCAACACAAAAAGTCCAACGCCTTCGTACCGTGAAGAATCTTCACGCCACCACTGTTTGCAACAACTACACTGCACCCAGTCCTCAGAGATTGGTTCTTCATAGGTTTCGTCACAATCAGGAATCTTTCCTTCTGAAACTGTCCGATATGATGAAGTTGACGCTGGTGGACTGTCATAATTGAAGCTCTTCCTGCATTGTTTAAGGTTGCACGACTTTTTGTTGTAGCTGAAGAATCACTAGAACTGGTGTTTTTGCATTGTTTCTTGATGCTAGAAGTTTTCATTGTTTTCTAGACGTGAAATTCTTATACGATGAAGAAGACAAAACCTCAGATTTTTTTAAAATTCGTTTCCTTTTCTTTGACTCCACTGTCTTTGGTAACGGAGAGATGATAGCTGGTGAAATTAGTGCCTGTTGAATAATATCAGGTTCGACTGCTAAGAAAATTTGATCTCCATTTCCCTATGTTTTCACCATTTTCAATTCTTGTTCGAGTTTTCTCTAACATTTCTTGGGTAAATATTAATGTCTGATTTCCTAACATGCGTCGAAATCATGACACGCTAGATTAGAAAGCTGCAAGAGATAATATTTCATTACTAAAAACTGTCTTGTATGAGACAAAATATGCCTCTAAGATTTCTTACTGCCTATTGCGCACTGATGCGCATTCTTAGAGGATTCTACACATTTCTGCATTGTAGTCAATAATTGGCAACATTGTTTACTTAGAGGAAAACGGAAAAGTGCATTACGTAGCAACAGTAATACATGCATGCAGGTTTACATCGCTGGAATTCTTAAATAAACTCAACCTTCTTCACATGCAAATTTATAACAGAATCTGGGTAAAATCAATCCTTACCTGATAAACCTTTATAAATACACTTTCATACAAACACTTTAGACCATAGAGCTATACCTGACTAGCAACTTCTCTCGATGGAATGACGGGAATCAACAATGCTGCCAACTATAAAAATATGACACTGCGCAACCTTAGAGACTGCGCAGTCTTAGGTGCCTTTACCTTAGAGTTCTTGCGCATTTTATTTTTTTTTCTGCATGCTTTATAAAGCATGGCTAATTGAATACAATATCGGATTTCTTATAAAAATGAATAACTTTAAAATTGCTTATGGGGCAGAAATGAAATTCTGTAGGGCATCTACTTATTCTAAGAGGAGCATGTATGCAAAAAAAAAAATAATAAATTCTCTAGTTGAAAAATTGTACAAATTAGAATTTTAACTCATGCCTTCCTAAGAATTTTTTTGATAAAATGGTTTGAGTTCTTGCGCATTTTCAAAATATAATTTTCAATTTGTGTTTCAAATTTTCGTTACCTTACTTGTGGTGGTATATAATCCTTTATCGCATAACTCTTGAATTGGTCTATAAATTACTTTCTTCTCAAAAATATCCATTTCAGTGAGTAGCTTCTTATTTGGCATCTTCTCTTTGAGGAAGAGAAAGAAGACTCTGGCATTTCCATGTTTACTGCTTCTAATTCTGATTCAGCTTCTGTACAAATTCTTTGAACTGCATTTTGAGAAACTCGACAAGCATTTGCAGTTGCTTTCTGAGTTGCAGATATAACACTTGAAGTCACATGTTTTAAACCTTTTCAAATATTCGTGGACACTATAAATAATTTATTTCGTTTTACTCCGCCCTCTTCCGCGACATGTCGCTGAAGTAGGCACAGAATTAATTTCAATTGATATTTTAATGTTGGAGAATAATGTTTGAATGCGTACAAAGTGAACTGACAATAGCTAAGAAGATCACACTAGATACAAAATGTCAATGAATGTCTGTAAACAATTAACTCTTGGACGCAGCGACAGCCTGCCAGTTATTCATCGAAATGGATAGGCTACAAGGCTTTCAAGAATGTTTGTCCAAACATTTTCGTCCAATACAACATTTCTTCCAAATTTCTACGACCAACAAATTTAAGCCCAGTGGAATAAGTCCACAGCATTTTCGTCCAAGAGTAAATTCCGTCCAGAAATTTTTTAGCCAAAAATTTAGTCCAATATACATATTGCCCAATCGTGATTGATTTTGGACATTCAGATACTAGAAACACATTTTAAACAGATGCCAACAATATAATGCAAAATAACGGAGAACTCAAAATTGGACAGGTGTTGCTAGGGAAATGCATACATTAGTTTTACTTAAAATTATCAGTTATAGATCCCAAAGTAATTACTTCAAAAAGGAACAAACTACTGCTCATAAAAGACGGCTACTGTTATCAACACCACTCTTATAATAAGAATCGAACCAGGATATATTGGCGATGTGAGAATCGGTCAGCCTGTAATGAAATTACACAGCAACCCGCAGAACCCCGAAGATGGAAATTAAAGAAGGAAATACACTTTCTAAGAAATAGCTGCAATGACTGCATGATCTTTGCTCTTTGAAATAACTGAAAATAAATCTCATGTTTTATTTCAGTGATTTTTTTTTGTAATAAACATAGCTACTAAATTTGAAGTAAATAAATTTGGACTAAATCAGGTAAGGACAATATATATATATATATGTAAGATGAAATTTCACATTATACTAAAATGACATGGACTAAAGATTTGTGGACAAAATTTGGAGGACAAACATGTAACTGGACAAACGTAAAATTAGGATCAAATTACGAATGGACGAAAACGTAATGGACTAACATTCTGCCAACCGCTACAAGAGTAGAGGCGGTACGTGCAAAAATGTACTATGTACATTCCGTCAATATCTCTGTTTCATACTATAGTCACATTTCTTTTCTTCTCTGTTTGTAAGATGTCATTTGATTCTCTTTTTGAACCTCAGATGTAACTGACATAAAATATTTTCCTTTTTAGGATAATTGAGTTTATTCTCTTCCTTTATGCGTCGCATGTGCAACTAAAACTGCGCTATTATTTTCACAATGAATGCTCTCTATTGTTCACTCAAGCTAGTGGTAAATGAAATATCACCTAAATTTCACATTTAAACATGAAATATGTAGGGTCTGCAAAAAAAAACTGGAATGATCTTCTCAATAGAATGATGAGGGAAAGTGTCCCAAAGTAAATACTTCGATATCTGCTTAGAGGAAGACGATATGCGATAGATTGAGGCAGTAGTGGGCCACTTGATCTAATCTCTGATTAGTGAATGATGATGGAGGTGGTGATTATAATGATAATGATGATGATGATGATGATGATTAGGCCTGAGAAATATATGCCGTTATACTACCAGTGCGCTTCGTGCGCCTCTAACTTTGAGTACGTCTCAGACAGAGTTCGAGTGAGTTAACGCAGTGTCTTTCGTTCTTTTGAACTCATGTACTCATTCTCCTTTGAAAATTTGAAAATGTGATTTGTTATTCACTGCAACAATATATTAAATGAAAAGCTGTGTGAAACAAAAGCGTACGTAATACACCATCATATTACCATAGTGAAATAAAAAGGCTGATATTTGTCAATGTTACATTAGGTGTATTTTGTTACTTACTTACTGGCTTTTAAGGAACCGGGAGGTTCATTACCGAGGTGTATTTTCTACAGACAGAAAAATAAAATGTCTTTAAAATAGTGCAATTTTTCTTTAACAAAGAAAATAATATCCTTAAATTTTTCTTTAGCAGACGATTGTATTTCGAAGTCCAAGGAGTGGCTTTCAACCACCCAAATGCTAGGACTAACTTGACATATATATATATATATAAAATTTGAATTGGTAATGGAAATTACGGGAAAACGGCTGAACGGATTTTAATAAATGACCCCTCATTTTGAAGCTTGGAACTCAAAGTTTTTCAGAAAAATAGCAATTTTCAGTGAAATGTCAATTTTTCAACATAATTTTCCTATTTTCCAAAATCCATCTGTAGTCAGTTTTGAGAACTAGCTAATTGCATTTCAGAATAAAACAAAACACACACTACAGTAAACAATATTACATGACGGCCATGATCTGCAAGAATGCTGACATATCTAGAGCTCAAATTAAATTGGTTATTAAAAACTTAACTTACTAAAAATAATTTACAGGTTCGATTCTGTGGTGTGTAATTTTCTGGGTACAGCTGTGTATTGGATATTAAAAACTACAAAACTTGAGGTGGCTTCATGACATTATTACCATTAGAAATGAAATATTATTGTGGTTAATGCCATGATGTGACTATTTTTCATTAATTATACATATTAATGTTATATTGATGATATGAAAGTGAAACGTTTTGGGTTTATATAAGCAGATGTAGAGAATAACTTAAATTAGATTTTGATTTCTATATTTCACTGAGTGGTGGCTATATAGTATATATAGTATATGTTACTGAAAGCTATAAAATTTACGTAAGATAATAATATTACTAAAAGTGAAATATTTTTATAGTTATTAATCAAGTGGGGTTGGGTATTTTTCATATATTTAATGGCGGTATGGTGTAGATATTTATATGCGTTGTTATCTTCAGTATTGGCTCGAGAGAGAGTATCTTTCATTATTATGGAAGCAAATAACTTTCAGAATGTCTGGTATTCTTCATTGCAAATAAATCTGAAAAAAATGTTTATTTGAACGTCTAATCAACTTAGTTTGCAGCATTTGCTGCACAAGCCACTAGTGTCCCTAGAAAACACAGCCTTACATCTGGCAAGACTTCGTTCCACTTCTGCAGAAACAATGAGGAGACATTTGAAAGATTTTACACAAGGATTATCTATCTCAAAACCTATATCGTTATTAGTAAATTTTCTCATTTGAAATTGTAACTAATTTTACATAGAGCTAAATATCCAGTATTTTTTCATCTTGTTTGCTACATGTATTCCTGTTTCGTGTTCCAACTATTCAGTTTCTTCACAATATCATTGACTACAAGGTATTTTATGTCTTTAGAAAATATACCTAATATAATATTGACAAGGCGTTAACAGCCTTATTATTTCACTATGTTAATATGATAATGTATTACGCTTTTGTTTTACATAATTTTTCATTTCATATATTGATGCAGTGAATAACAAACCACATTTTCCTACTTTCAAAGGAGAATGATTGTCTATTGCTAGAAAACACAGCCTTATATCTAGAGAAACTTCGTTTCACTTCCACAAAAATAATGAGGATATGTTTGAAATATTTTACAAAGCATTATTTGTTTCAAAATCTGTATCCTTACTACAAATTTCTTCATTTGAAATTAAGTCACAAATTTCGTCCTCGGCATCTTGCTATTATTCTTCTTTACAAGACGTTGAATGTTGCCTGTTACGAATAGCAGTATTTGGTCGTAATGTAACCGATCAACTAAAGTTCAGAATAATTTCGAGGGAAAAATTGTTCCGGGGCCGGGCATCGAACCCGGGACCTTTGGTTTAACGTACCAACGCTCTACCAACTGAGCTACCCGGGAATTCTACCCGACATCGATCCAATTTTTTCCCCCTATATCCACAGACCTCAAAGTGGACTGACAACCGTCAAGCAACCAACTTCGAGTGCACACTAACTCCGTGTGACTTAAATTGTGGTTTTCTGTTAACGAACAGTGAAGTGTATTATGCAAATCAAGATTTCAGGTATAACTCCCTGTAAAGTTGATTTGAATAATTGTTCCGGAACAGGTTTTCCCTCGAAATTATTCAAATCAACTTTACGGGGAGCTACACCTGAAAGCTTGATTTGTATAATATAAGTCACTGTTCGTTAACAGAAAACCACAATTTAAGTCACACAGAGTTAGTGTGCACTCATTGTTGGTAGTTTGACGTTTGTCAGCCCATTTTGAGGTCTATGGATATAGAGGGAAAAATTGGATCGGTGTCTGGTAGAGTTCCCGGTTAGCTCAGTTGGTACGTTGGTACGTTTAACCAAAGGTCCCGGGTTCGATACCCGGTCCCGGAACAATTTTTCCCTCGAAATTATTCAAATCAACTTTATATTGAGCTATACCTGACAGCGTGATTTGTATAATATGCGTCACTTTTCGTTAACAGAAAACCACAATTTAAGTCACACGGAGTTAGTGTGCACTCGAAGTTGGTTGCTTGACGGTTGTCAGCCCACTTTGAGGTCTGTGGATATAGGGGGAAAAATTGGATCGGTGTCGGGTAGAGTTCCCGGGTAGCTCAGTTGGTAGAGCGTTGGTACGTTAAACCAAAGGACCCGGGTCCGATGCCCGGCCCCGGAACAATTTTTCCCTCGAAATTATTCAAATCAACTTTACAGGGAGGTATACCTGAAATCTTGATTTCCAACTAAAGTTCACTGCTCAACGAAACACACTGAAATCCCCCACCCCAACGCAATTACATACTGGTACCTAGTCAGAGGCGCATGAAGCGCAATGTAACGGCATACAATTCTTAGCCCTAATAATGATGATGACCACAAAGTATGAAATCCTAAAATATCTCACACGAATACATGAATACGGTATTTAAATGAGAAAAGTCACATGTTTGGTCTTTTTTCTTCAACCTCTGCCTGGATGTAACTCTAGTGGCTAGAATCAACCTTAGCTTTTCATTCTGTCGTGGCGTTTCGGTTATATCTGCCTTCACAAAATTCCTGAACGTGGTCAGACATTGGAACGAGTCGTTCAAACTCATGATTTGATAACATCCGGCGAAGAACAATTTTTCGCAGGAGAAGAACGATGGACATGTATTCCAGCACAGATAGTCGGCGAACACGACCAGATATGTACGTAACTAATAAAATGCTACGAAGCAGGGATGGATGTAGCAGTTCGAACATCAGATAAGACGAAGTTTATGATTGAGCGAATGGGTTCATAACATCCTACTGACTACAAGATACATTACACTTCCAAGGTAGTATCTTTCACATGCGAAAAGACCACCCAGCCTTGATTCATTGTTATAAGATGTTAGTTTCTCTAACAAGGCTTAAATATGTATTCTCAGATGCATAGAAACTTATGATTTGCAAGATAAACGATTCACAATATTGTTAAAAACGTTAAGATGATGTGTTTATGCCTTCATTTTATGTTGGATACTTATCTCAATCAAACCACGAGCCATTAGATCTCCAACAGATTTTGTGAAATCTGTAGGAATCTGTAGGAAGAATTAATGAAACTTGAATGCGATACAATTTTCATAATACAAATTAAAAATTCGATCCTAATTTTGATATGAACATCTCCAATTTTAAACGTTCAAAATTAAGTTATGGAAAAATACAAAATGGGCAAGAATCATGATGGACTGAAAAATACGTATTTCCGAAATTAATAATAATAATAATAATAATAATAATAATAGTAATAATGTCGGCCTCGGTAGCATAGTTAGTATAGCGCTGGACTTCTATGCTCGAGGTTGAGGGTTCGATCCCAGTCCAGGTCGATGGCATTTAAGTGTGTTTAAATGCGACATGCTCATGTCAGTAGATTTACTGGCATGTAAAAGAACTCCTGCGGGACAAAATTCCGGCACATCGGTGACGCTGATATAACCTCTGCAGTTGCGACCGTCGTTAAATAAACCAAAATTAAAAAATAATAATAATAATAATAATAATAATAATAATAGTAATATTTTATTTTATTCTATGTCGCAGAGTTAAAGTCTTTACGCCTTCTCTTCCGCTCAAACAGGTATGTATGTATGAGTGTGTGCATGTATGTATGTATGTATGTGTGTGTATGTATGTATGTATGTATGTATGTATGTATGTATGTAGGCCTATGTATGTATGTAATACAAATAAATTCATGGTTTATGTAACGACGCTCGCAACTGTTGAGGTTATATCAGCATCGCCGGTGTGCCGGAATTTTGTCCCGCAGGAGTTCTCTTACATGCCACTAAATCTAGTGACATGAGCCTGTTCCATTTAAGCACACTTAAATGCCATCGACCTGGGCCAGGAGCGAACCTGCAACCTCGGGTACAGAGGGCCAGCGCTCTACCAAGTGCTCCACTCAGGGCGACTGTATGTATGTATGTATGTATGTATGTATGTATGTATGTATGTACGTATGTGCATATGTGTGTATGTATGTATGTACGTTTGTTATGTATGTATGTATAGTATGTATGTATTTATGTATGTGTGTATGTATGTATGTATGTATGTATGTATGTATGTATGTATGTATGTACGTATGTGGGTATGTGTGTAAGTTATGTATGTATGTATTATGTATGTACGTACGTACGTTTGTTATGTATGTATGTATGTATGTATGTATGTATGTATCCAGTACCTACCCACTTCACTTTACAGTACAATAAATATTATGATACACGATTTCAGATGACAGAAATGATAAAGAAATCGAATTACGAAAATATAATAAGATGAATGGCATAAATGCGTTATTAAAGATATTTTATCAAAATGTTATACTTGACACAAAATTATGATTACACGATAAAGTACATTAAAAGCAGTACTTCCATATGAGGCGAAATGTGAATGTACAAGCAAAGTAGAAAAAATTCTCAGACACTTAAAGTAGTACAAATTCACTCCATAAGACCTAGTAGTACTCTTTCTTTCTTTCTTTCTTTCTTTCTTTCTTTATTTCTTTCTTTCTTTCTTTCCCTTAGTTTAAGCTCTCCCTTTTAGGTTCATTTACACGACCCACGCCTCCCGGACCTTACAGGGCCGCGACCTGTCGGGAGAAGAATTAATCTATGGATCACATACATACTTTTTTGACCACACAAGGGCATGGAGGGCCTCCCCGGACGAGGGATCAGCTCAATGCCGGGGCCACCTCCGATACAACACAACCATTTAAGACCTTACACAGAATTCATAGTAGTACTTAGTATTAACAAATTCGACCATCGGAAAAATGGGAATTTTAGAGGTGAGCTCGTGTTCATTACAGTAGTTTAATTTCAAAAATACAAAACAATAGAGAAATAATTTATAGCGTATGAAAATATGCAGCATCACAAAATATGCATTTCCTTCGTTTCCAGAATGACATGGAGACCATGCAATGTTCAGGAGTAGTTTATTATTGACAGGTATGAACCACATGGTCTGATCTTAAATAGCCCTTGATAATTCAAATACTTGTAGCAAACAAATCGGACAAACGTAAAGGTTCTCTTGAGTACTTCCACGTTCTCTGCATTACACCATTCAAATAACATAGTGTTAAAATAATTTACTTTCTAAGAAAAAGCGTAGTCTTCTTATGTAACCCATTTACGCATGCAGAAAGCGGAGATGCATAGCTTTCAGGTTTTTTGATCTAGGAACTAGATGTGATGTGGTCAGTAATCTGGAAAACTTTCGATACCTGTAGTTTTTTACAAGGTGAAAAATTTCCCGTTGTATCTGAATTGAATCGAGAGACAAAGGCAAGCCAATCATATGCCTTTTACGTAGCTGGCCAGGGCATTTCATCACAGTTCAGTGATCGTGAATCATTGAAATATTTGCGTAAGAGACACTGATGTGTCATACTGAAGTCATGAAGTGGCGTATTATTTTAAGTATTTACTTCAGTTTCGAGTAAAAATTAATTAAGGTACACGTACCAAATAACGCCACCTTAACACTTCAGTCACTTTTGCTCTGGAAATAAGTTATGCACAAACACGAAAATTATGAAATAAAAACTGTAATCTTATCTTTACAAAATAGCACAATGAAAATGAATATATTATATACCGAACAAGAATTAGAACTCAAATAGGAAAACTTTGTAAATTGGCGTTATTAGGAACAGGTTGTCCAATTAATGCCACCTATTTTATAGTAACCTATACACTTAGAATTGTTAATGAATTATTTTTCCTAGGCAACACAAATGGAATTAAGCGACTAAATTTGAGTTTCTGTTAATAAAGATACAAAATCACTCAATACTAATGAAAGATTCTTGATCTGAAACTGAAACAACAGATGAATTAGGAAAATATGTTTTCCAGTGACTACTTACTTTAAAAAAAGAGACAATGTGACACAGTAGAAAGTTATTAAACACAAAAGCATTTACCTTAGTTCAATATGAATGTTTTCCAATAAGTAAAACAAAAAAATTAAGTTATGTAAAATAAAAATAATTAAGAGTTCGATAAGCAATTGAACCAATATCATCACTGCACATTCTGAACATTGGTAAGTTGAAAGCTTAGTGATTTTCCTGATGTTTTCACGCTGCTGCTGTACTGTCAGCCTTAATATTAACATAACCTAAAATTTTGTCTGTAGACCTTTAACGCCACATGACATGTCTGTTTCTCTAACATTTTCAAATTTTATAGATAGAAAATACTTTCTATACATAGAAGAATGTTTAAGGATCACGAAAATATATAGTTTAGTATAGTTATTATTTGCTCAACACACAAAACAAAATATTGCCTCTTACCTTGATATGGGAACAGCCCTTCACTATCAACACACAACAGGAAAATGATGGAATATAATGTCACTCGTAAATGTCAGCGGACAGCTAGTAACTCATTTCACCACTAGATTTCAAGCGAATGCAGGCTACAGTAGTGCACTACCGAAAACTTGTGTCGTTAACAAATTTTAATAGGGTGGCGTTAAAGGTATACATGGCGTTATTTGGCTCAGGGACCTTATTTACTTATTATCCAGCTCACTAAAAAGAACCCCTTTTAAAACAGATTTTTCCCACTTGAGTGTTAAAATATGCTAGATAAACATAATATTTACTAAAATATGGTGCAGTTACTTAAAATAGCATAAGTATGCATTTATTTGCCCAATAAAATTTATTCAGGGCACTAGAAAATTCGTAATTCGTAAACACAACTTATCAGCATATCAATAACAATCTCTGAAAAAGAATTGGATATACATGAACTTCCTAATTCGATAATTATGTAACTGATGTTCTACCATATGGATTCTATGGATTTTCTAATAAGTGTCACAGATAAATAAGTAAATATATACACCCTATATTATGCCTGTGAACCGACCATTTCACACGGGAAATAACGATACAATGGGATAATTCATTCAGGAAAATTCATACAAGGAAATTGGTCCAGGATTATTTATACAATGAAAATTGAACCAACAACGACATTCTGTACAATATTCATCCAAATTAACATGATCTCCAACATGGTAGGCCTATACAAACGACACGACACAATTGAGACTCGTTCAGATATGGATTCTTGTAAATAGTTATCTTATTCTATTACAAAATATTTCAATATTTGGTGATTTCATCACTATATAAATTTATTATCCTACGTTTAATTTGTACTCCAGTAAAAATTTTCCTTTGTTCTTAACGTTCATAAGAAATTGTTTAGCTTTATTAATCAGGTAATCTTTTAGTACTTCGATTTTTATTGTAATTGTAAATTTAATATTAATTGTAAATATAATTGTCATTGTATTCTTAATATTGTAGTTGTAATCCCCTGGTAGAGGGGAAGAGAAGGCCTGATGGCCTTATCTCTACCAGGTTAAATAAATATACTCGTATACTACTATAATATATAAAACTTTTAAAATAGCTCCTGAAATTTTCGCACAGGTAGTAGAAAGGCATGGAGAGTTATACTACAAAATCGTTCCCTTTGGTCTAAAACACGTCATTATCGAATGAAGTAGATGAAGTTGTTCTCAACACAATCATGCAGAAGTCCTCCTGTTACGGCTGGGATCTTCCGAAACCACCAGTGGTAATATCGGATTTCGAAATGAGTAATATTCGTATTGTTAAAATTTTGTTCCAATATGTTACATTGAGGCCATTTTTTCTCCACTTAAGAAAAATGCCTGAAGAAGAATTAAAGAATTAAGGCTTCAGGGTGTTTACAATAATCCTAAGGATGCAACCATCAGTCAAACATTTGGTAAGATTTTAAGTATAGCATTTGTTTCCTTCGAAGATATTGCAGATACATTCTGTACTGTGGATGATATGATCTCAAAACAAATGACTCAATTTTTAAGTACTTTAGAAATATATTTATCACGAATCGTGGAAAAGCAAGCTGAAGCTCAATATCCACCTGATTTGTGGATTCAATTTTACGCTACGAGATGCAATGGACGTCGTACTAATAATGTGATAGGACACAATTGAGAGAGGTATCGAAACACACTTGGTACATGGTATGATTCTCCACATTGAACTGCGAAAAATTACCGTAAGGAAGAATGGAATTAACTTTTGTCTGTTCTGAAAATGTTGAACACAAATGATCGTCGCTGTGAATATTGATAGTCTGGAAAAGAAGAGTACAGAACCATAGTGGGCCAAGCACCATTTATTAAAAACGGGTAAAACAAAGGGTTAAAGTTAAGTGAAAACCATAGTTTAATGAAGATTGAAATATCATTTAGTTTTAATGTGTATACTTTATATTACTTGGTAAATGTTTCATTGAATTATGGTATTCACTCAATTTTAACTCTTGTTTTCTCCGTTTTTGATATATAGCGCTTTGCCCACTTTATCTCTGAACCCTTCAATTAGACATCAATCCTACTGTCAGATTGAGCGGTAATAAAGGAAACTAAGTTTAAACTACTATACGACAGATTCCTGCATCTCTACATGAAGAAAAATAATAAAAAGAAGGAAAATTCTTTATTATCAACTTCGCGTCCTTACAAAAGATTCCGAAGTTCACAGAATATTTATCTTTACCCAAGGTTGCGGTACTACCTGACTAACTGTACAGCGATAATAATTATAATGACATAAAATTTCTTGAAAGTTTCCTCCAAACCTATTTCTGTTTTCAACTCTCACGTGAATGTTAAGTTAGGTACGAGTATCATAGAAGCTATAAGTACAGAGAAAATTAAACTTCTTGGCCTTGAATGTTAACTTAGCTTGAAGTGAATATTACCATATCAAACTTAGTCTAAAGAGTGTGAGTAAAATTTATGAAATATGTCCGAGTTGTAAAGAAGTATACCACGTTTGAGAGTTTAAGATTAGAAATAGGTTTAAACCCTTTAATAATGATGCAAAAGATTAATGAAGCATTTGGAATGGTAACATAAATGCTATCATAGATTAAATATTACCTCGGGAGTTAAGGCAGATATACCACGCCCAGAAACACAGGTTATGAGGAACTTCTAGAAACATGATGAGTTTCAGCTTCAACGTACTTAACTGTCTTTCTTGTATGCCGATGCATAACTAACATTCTTATTCCTGGTAGACTTCTCTCATAAGTTTCCACTATACAGGGTGATTCACGAGGATTTACCGTCCTTTACAGAGCTTATTTCAGAAGACATTCTGAGCAAAAAAGTCATATAAACATGAGCCCTATTCTCAACATTTACAGAGTTACGTTTCGTTATTGGAACGCATTGCTGTGAACGTGTGATCTTGGTCAGTGTGCATTCAGCAGGCAGCGCGAGAGCTACGGAATTCAAAGATAGCCGTATGCAGTGACGTAGCGCGACGAGTGCCGTTCACAAGTGTGCGGCCAAGTGTACTGAAGCGGACGGCAACATTTTTTTAAAATGTGTTGTAAACTCTCCAAGACTGTAAATTAGGATACAAAATTGAACTGCAAATAATTAAGTCGGTGGAAATGGTGTGATTTGTAATAATTGTTGTGATAAGTGCGTAAGAATAATGTAATTTTCTAGTTACAAATAGAAAAAGATGTCTGTACGAAGCAACTAAGGAGTTCACAGCACATGTTCAGCTTCATAATACTTGCCACTTAAAGAAATGATACTTCTGAATGGTTCATTCTCCATTTGTATTATCCTTTCACCTTCAAACTAAAGAAAAAACGTATTTTACAAACAAGGTTAAAGTAATGTAACTCTGCAAATATTGAGAATAGGAACTATGTCTTCAAAATATTTTTAGATATCAGCTCCGTAATGGACGGTAAATCCTCGTAAATCATCTTGTATTGTTGAAAACTTGGAGTCAATGCTAAGATTTCCTCTTTTAACTCTATTAGTTCGACCGAGAGAGACTCCATTAGATTAAAATATATTGTAATACATTATTATAATTACGTACTTGTGTTACGGAATACGTCTTGAAACTTTCAATATTTAATGTTATTTATTTATGGCCTGAAGAGAAAAAATTATCTGTTAGAAAAAAAAAACAAACAATTTCGACATATATTTTTCTTTGAGTTTAATCGAGGAGCAAAGGCAACAGAGGACGCAAGAATCATTTGTGTTGTTTACGGGAAGAAACGCTATCGGAAATTGTAAGACACGAAAATGGTTTTCTCATTTCGAAGGAGGTCATGAATGAAGAGAATGATTCTCCACGTTCAGGAAGACAGTCCGACTTTGACGAAGACCGTATAAACGCTTTAATTCACGATGATCCACATAAATTAACTCGAGAATTGAACAATATGATGAACTGTGACCAATTACACATCATACGACATTTGCATTCTATGGCCAAAGTCCGAAATTTGGATGTAAGGCGTATTGATACCGTGCGCTTTGAGTGAAAGCAACAAAAATCAGTGTGTTACCATTTGTGGTTGTTTCGTGGCTCGTCATCGTTTAGTTCGTTAACAACATCGATCGTTTTTGTCCTGATAACGAAATGTGGTTTACATCAACATAATGAATAAAGAGAAATGATTGGAATGGAATTTAACTGAGGGGGGCACGGATGGCCCAGCACTGCGACCTGTTGAGATCTATTGCGCTAACCCTCGATATGGAATGAGTTGCGTGCCATAGATTCTCTACGCGTACCAACTCAACCACATGATTTCCTTAACGATCGGTTCCTACAGCAGACAGAAATCCATGTACCATTCTTGCTTAGGCAACTTCCCCCAAGGCCAACCTGTCGATCCGAGGCGAAACTCCTCCCCCGAGTAGGTCCGCCTCGGGTGCCATTGCAGAAGCCATCCAACGTCGCTTAGCTACATTCCACGGAGGCCGGTCGAGAGAGCCGGTAGTTTCGGGAGGCCGCCTGTAGAGTGATCTGAAAAACTAGAAACGGGGTGAGAAAAGGATGATGGGGAGGAAAGGAAGTGGCGAAGATGAGTGGGGTTACCTTATATTCATGAGGGAAAAACTCCGAAGAAACCTCACCCAGGCAACTCGTGACCGGGAATCGAACCCGGGACCGCTGGGTTCGGAGTTAGAGTCGCTAACCCCTCAGCCACAACGGTAGACTAAGAGGAATAATTGATTGATCCCTACGAAAAAGCCACTCTCCATGTAAAGGCTGACGTCAATTCACGCAAGAATGTTCTGGGACAAAGAAGGTATCGTATATATGAATTGCTTATGAGAAAATATGTTAACCATTACTGATGACATTCATTGCCAATAATTATCTTTGAGACCTGAATTCAAGAAAAACCTTGAAGACGTTATCAAGTTATTTCTCAGCATGATAATGCCCGTCGGCATGCTGCTAACATTACGAAAGCGGGTATCCAAGAGCTCGGTTGGGAGTTTATTCCATGTCCATTTTATTCTCTTGATCATATCCCATAAGGCTTTAAACTTATCCGCCCTCTATCCAGCAATCTCTGGGGAATCTCCTTTTTAATAACGAAGCTGCCCTCGAAAATTTGCTTGGTGACTTCTTATACTCAAAACCACTGGATTTCTTCAGGCTCGGAATCGAAAAACTGGAGCCAGTCATAAACAATGCAGATGAATTTTATTAGAGATTATTGTATGAATTTTGTTTCTGTAAAATAAACAAATTAGGATTTGAGAAAAATGCAACGACTGTGTGCATCAAGGTATAGCCCGACCACTGACATTAAAACCTGCGCCACAAACCAGTGTTCGTTAGTGCGCAGATTGTCATAGTAGGGATCTGTTGTGTTGTAGATGCGCTCCCTGATCGACGTCTCGCAGCGAATACCTTCCAAACTATTCGAAACAGCACTCGTGTCCGCGTCCAATCTTCCACTTTTCAATCAACTATTAATATTCCATTTCATCGTACTGTGTATAATTAAAAGAGAATGTAATTTGTAATAATGGAAGGGAAACCAAATGTGCGCGGCAAGTTTTTGAAAAGTGACGGGCGTAAAATTATTTATAACGTTACGAAGTATTTAAGGGGTTAGGTACAGCTTACAGCAGTAAAATTTTTGGAAATATTCAACATTTTTTCCTCCATTACTGTATCTTGCACAATAGGCTAATGAAAATTGGTATGTGTAAAACACTGTCCTTCTGCTATATTAAAAAAATATTTTTACCATTTAAAAGAAAAATATTAATATTTTTTTTACAAACTCAAAATGGTGGCAGTTCCCTGTGCAGTTATGAAGCGTTTCCCTCAAAATCCATACGCTTGTTAAATTTTCATGTTCTCTCCCTCTTTCTTTTATTTCATTATTGAAACTCCTTAATAAATGATATTTTTTTTTATTTTGTTTTAAAAGAAAGTACTGATACTTCACCATTTTTTAAAATGAATTTATTTTTTATCAGACAATCTATCAAAGGTAGAGAAGTGATCTTGCATAATATTGTAGATATAACATACAAAAATACACAAACAATTAAATCACAGAATGTTATGTGGGAAATGCTTCATCACTGCACAGTGAAATGAATTTAAAAAAAATGTAAATATTTTTTTTAAATCGTAAAAATATTTTTATATAGCAGAAGGACAGTGTTTTACACATACCAATTTTCATTATTGTACAAGATACAGTAATGGAGGAAAAAATGTTGAATATTTCCAAAATTTTACTGCTGTAAGATGTACCTAACCCCTTAAAAGAGAGAAAAAAATTCATTTAAGTTGAAATATAATGTTGACACATCACCAAGGAAGCTACAGGAGTTTCGGCCAGCTTGATTAAAAAACGTTTTGAAGCAAGAGGCAGTATCATTGTCTACCACAGTTGGAGTCCGACTAGTGTAACCAGGCCTAGCGAGCTGCTCGTATAGTGATGACATCTCCCGCTCCACGGCCAAGTGAGTATTGGAAAAGTCAAAGGTCTTTTTGTAGTTGGTCGAGCTATAATAAACTATGAATAAGAATATCATTGCTAATATTATTGAGAATCTTGAATGTATGAAACATATTACAATAAAGTACATGTAATCTTCATGAACATTTTTTTCTGTTGTTCCTCTAGGTTCCGTCTTCCAACCAGCACCGTAGGCTTCGTTTTGTCGTATTCGTACTCGAATGCCTTTCTTTGCTTCTTTCTTTGTCCTCCAGAGGCTTTTCTGATCCCAGGAAATGTTTTAATGCAGATAGGCCTGCGTTCGCAATTTTGTTAGTGGTGCTGAGCGCACTTACAATGCAGGGAACTGGAGGAGCTAGGTAGATTCGCATGGAAGCCTCAGTCAAGAATCTGGATCGTTAGCTTCTTATGTTCCTAAGAATGTCATTCTAAGTATTTTTAAATTTCCTAAACATTCATTACCCTCGGCAGGATTTTAATCTACGAAGAATTGTTATATAGTGGGTATGGAACGAAGCAAAATCTTTGAATATACGAGTGAATTGTAAAATACACTTGAACCTCAGATTTGAAAACTAGCGTGTAAGTACTCAATTGTCGTTATGTTGTGAAACAGAAGCAGGCTGAATGTGAAAGACATAACGAGAACCAGAAGAGCAAGGAGAAAACAAAAGTATGTGTCACTCATTCGCTATAGGCTGTGTAAGAAAATTTTAAGTATTACTTACAGAATTTATTTATTTATTTATTTATTTATTTATTTATTTATTTATTTATTTATTTATTTATTTATTTATTTATTCATTCATTCATTTTGCTAATAATTGTAACATAAAATCTAATATAAAGAGAAAAACTATAGCTCGCCCCTGAAAGAGTAGAACTCGTGCTCAGGGGCGGATTCCTGAATTGAAATTAAGAAGTATATAATACAATTTCTCTTATAGGCCTATCTACTACACAATAAGATATAATAAATTTGAATTTACAAGTTTTCAATTTTTATAAAATCCATACATAACTTTTTAAATTTAATACTACGTAGATCTGTTAAAATAGAATGATTAGGATTTTTAAATATAAATTTGTTATATGAGCCGTTCAGAACAAAAGTGGTGTAAGTCAAGAATGGGTAATGAGGGTTGAAGTAAACATTCTGTAAAATACAGCGTAAAGTAGCAATTAATATTCAATTTATTTAAACTATTATTAGTCAGTGGATAGCAAGAAAGACATATTAATTGCTACTTTGCGCTGTATTTTACAGAATTGTTACTTTAAACCTCATTATCCAATTTTGACTTACACCACTTTTGCTCTGAACGGCTCATATATTCTTGGGCTTAAATTATTACCATGATTAAATGCTGTAGCAGTGTTGCATTTGGGTTCAAACAATCTTAAAGGATTCATAACTTTTGTTTCATAACTATGAGAATACAATTCAAAATTATTTCGATTTTTATGTATGAATTTTTTTAATACAATATAATAAATTTATCTTATTTTAAGAACATTAAAGTCTAAAACCAATTTTTGAGATGGAAATCAATAGGTTTATGAAGAGTATAGGCCTACTATATCAACAGCAAAAATGAGATACAATGAAAGAGAGTAATACAGGTTAACCAATTGCAGCACAGTGATTATGCAGAAGAACTAAACTTTTCTCTCTTTCTCTACAACATCAAAATTCCTACTGTAGCATAGTGGTCGCTCAGAGTGATAATCATTTTTTTTAATTGTGTGTGGAGTTAAATTAAAAAAAAATATCGAAGCTTGTTATGATCCATAAGACAAACATAAAACATTACATTTTTTCCTTTCTTTGAGATTACTGTACTGCAAAGAGGGCATGTAGCAGATATAGGCGAATCCAGAAATGCAAATAGAGTGTTAGTTGGGAGGTCGGAGGGAAAAAGACCTTTGGGGACGCCGAGACTTAGATAGAAGAATAATATTAAAATGGATTTGAGGGAGGTGGGATATGATGCTAGAGACTGGATTAATCTTGCTCAGGATAGGGACCGGTGGTGGGCTTATGTAAGGGCGGTAATGAACCTCCAAGTTCCTTAAAAGCCGTAAGTAAGTAAGTAAGTCCACCAGCGTGGCTCAGTTTGCTACGGCGCTTGCCTGCCGGTCTGAAGTTGCGCTCGGGCGCGGGTTCGAACCCCGCTTGGGCTGATTATCTGGTTGGGTGTTTTCGAGGTTTTCCAGAACCGCAAGATGAATGCCAGGTAATCTACGGCGAATCCTCGGCCTCGTCTCGCCAAATACCATCTCGCTATCGCCAATCTCATGGACGCTAAATAACCTAGTAGTTAATACAGCGTCGTTAAATAACCTACAAAAAAGTAATTAAGTAAGTACTGTACTGCAAAGCATTAAAGAATGTACAGCAGTGGCAAAAAAACCGGACCGACGCAATAATCAAAGTCCCCGAAATGAACCACTGCGCACGCCACGCCCGCATTCACAAGATAGCGAGTAATCTATTGAAATTGTTGTAGTAGCCCATTTCGAAAGCCATTAGAAAATAAGCTGGTAAACTTCATGTGCTGGGAATAATAAGTTAATTAAGTAGTAAAATATCGCTGCAATCGAAAAGTATTGGGAATAAATTTTTTAATAAGATTAAAAAAAAGGTTTTCTTGCCAGGCAGAATTCGAACCACGAAAGTCTTAGTTACCAGTCTATCGTGCTGTCACTGTGAACAAGGCTCTGAAATCAGCTACAAGGGTCGGTCCGTTTTTTTGCCACTACTGTACGTTATTCAAGTGTAGTACCGGTCCTATTACAATTTTAATGAATGTAAAAATTACTTATACCAACACGGATAAGAATAGAAAGAAGTTAAAATGTGAAGAAAGAGAAAAAGAATAAATGTTTGCGTGTGGCGTAATTTGTTTTTATTTTGTAGCAAACACCGAGAGAAAAGTTTGTGGAAGAATTGAGAGGAGAAAAAAAAGAAGAGTCTGAGAAGCAGATGAAGGAGAACAAGAATATATTTTATGTTCGACCATGCCGAAATGTAGTAATTATACACCTGGTAGCAGTCCTTTAATGCATGTCATTAAAGTACACCTATTCATTAAAGCACAGGTGTTCAGCCAATGATAACTCAGTTTACAGGTGTTCAGCCAATGATAAGTCAGCTTTGTACCGTTATAAAACCGCAAGTATCGATTATTCTCGGATATGCAATCGAAAGAGAATTAGCGAAAAGTCACGGAGGCTGGAAATCCAATACTGTCGCAGAAAGTTATGTTCTGTTACTATAATAATTAGCGTTAATTGTAAATAATATTCAAATAAATTCAATTTGTCATCTCGTTTTTCAATGTCGAATTCAGTAATCAAGGTTATATCAAATTTAATTGGATTACATCAAGGTCAATGACATTATTGTTCCTCGGAAAAAATCAATACGTTCGCATCTGCGCACATCTCACAATTCACGACCTAGAACAAGGTCTTGTCAGATACAAATAAAATGTATACATCTGAATAATTTCAAGTTAGAAATATGGTCGAGCATAAAAAGTCGTATGAAACTTGCCTATAATGGTAATTAAGACGCTCGTACGAATATTATGAAACTCGCTTGCGCTCGTTTCATAAATATCCATACTTGCGTCTTAATTACTATCATTATAGGCTCGTTCCATAATGTACTATTAAAGGCGTATATTATTTATACCGTACGCAGTTCAGTTCAGAATTGTTGCTAATATCAACAAAAATTAAACAAAATGAAACAAAGAAGAGATACTTGAATACATGTCGAGGTATTTCTCTGGTATGCGCAGGTTAACTGGAGCTGCCTTTAAGGTCAGCAGAGGGTATTGCGCATTGTGTTAGCAGACATTCTTTAGCCGCTAATAATTATCCTATCATGAAGCACCGCGCCATTAATCTGCGCTCTGTTAAACAATTTAAATCATGTCGTCAGACAATAAGACTGTTCATGTAAGGTGCCGAGATTCCCAGTGGCGCTATAAAGCTCTGGCGTGACGCTCTATCTCGAGAGAGTGCCAAGTCCGGACGTACGAACACGCGCTGAGATATGAGTCTGCGGCCATTGTGTGCTGACAACACGGGCGTATATAACACACGACATACACGCCGGCCGGCCGGACAGTGCCTACATATTAACAGAGACAGCACCAGTTTAAAGCGAGAAGCGGAGTAAGTGAAAACGAGACCGAGACCTGGCGAGCGCCTGCGCAGTGTAAGCAGATGTTCGCAGGCTTTCTTGATATTGGCAATAGTATCCATACACAACAGGATAACAGACAGGGTTTGAAATTGAACGGGTTACATCAGCTTTCTTGTCTATGCGGATAACGTGAATATGTTAGGAGAAATTTCACAAACCATTAGGGAAAACATGGGAATTTTAATTGAAGCAAGTAAAGAGATAGGTTTGGAAGTAAATCCCGAAAACACAAAGTATATGATTATGTCTCGTGACCAGAATATTGTACAAAATAGAAACATAAAATTTGGAGATTTATCCTTCGAAGAGATGGAAAAATTCAAATATCTTGGAGCAACAGTAGCAAATATAAATGACACTCGGGAGGAAATTAAACGCTGAATAAATATGAGCAATTCATGTTATTATTCAGTTGAGAAGCTTTTGTCATCTAGTCTGCTGTCAAAAAAATCTGAAAGTTAGAATTTATAAAACAGTTATATTACCGGTACCGATTGTTCTGTATGGTTGCGAAACTTGGACTGTCACTTTGAGAGAGGAACATAGGTTAAGGGTACAAATAAAGATTTCAGGTATAATAATAATTTATTTA